>NC_140181.1:14467986-14480486 GCF_963971535.1 Notolepis coatsorum
GTTGGATGAGGTGGTGTTGGATGAAGTGGTGGTGTTGGATGAGATGGTGGTGTTGGATGAGGTGGTGGTGTTGGATGAGGTGGTGGTGTTGGATGAGGTGGTGGTGTTGGATGAGATGGTGTTGGATGAGATGGTGGTGTTGGATGAGGTGGTGTTGGATGAAGTGGTGGTGTTGGATGAGGTGGTGGTGTTGGATGAGGTGGTGGTGTTGGATGAGGTGGTGGTGTTGGATGAGATGGTGGTGTTGGATGAGGTGGTGGTGTTGGATGAGGTGGTGGTGTTGGATGAGATGGTGGTGTTGGATGAGGTGGTGTTGGATGAGATGGTGGTGTTGGATGAGGTGGTGGTGTTGGATGAGATGGTGGTGTTGGATGAGGTGGTGGTGTTGGATGAGGTGGTAGTGTTGGATGAGGTGGTGTTGGATGAGGTGGTGGTGTTGGATGAGGTGGTGTTGGATGAGGTGGTAGTGTTGGATGAGATGGTGGTGTTGGATGAGGTGGTGTTGGATGAGGTGGTGTTGGATGAAGTGGTGGTGTTGGATGAGGTGGTGGTGTTGGATGAGGTGGTGTTGGATGAGGTGGTGGTGTTGGATGAGGTGGTGTTGGATGAGGTGGTAGTGTTGGATGAGATGGTGGTGTTGGATGAGATGGTGTTGGATGAGATGGTGGTGTTGGATGAGGTGGTGGTGTTGGATGAGGTGGTGGTGTTGGATGAGGTGGTGTTGGATGAGGTGGTGTTGGATGAGATGGTGGTGTTGGATGAGGTGGTAGTGTTGGATGAGATGGTGGTGTTGGATGAGATGGTGTTGGATGAGATGGTGGTGTTGGATGAGGTGGTAGTGTTGGATGAGGTGGTGGTGTTGGATGAGGTGGTGGTGTTGGATGAGGTGGTGGTGTTGGATGAGGTGGTGGTGTTGGATGAGATGGTGGTGTTGGATGAGGTGGTGGTGTTGGATGAGATGGTGGTGTTGGATGAGATGGTGGTGTTGGATGAGATGGTGTTGGATGAGGTGGTAGTGTTGGATGAGATGGTGTTGGATGAGGTGGTGGTGTTGGATGAGATGGTGGTGTTGGATGAGGTGGTGGTGTTGGATGAGATGGTGGTGTTGGATGAGATGGTGGTGTTGGATGAGATGGTGGTGTTGGATGAAGTGGTGGTGTTGGATGAGGTGGTGGTGTTGGATGAGGTGGTGGTGTTGGATGAGGTGGTGGTGTTGGATGAGATGGTGTTGGATGAGATGGTGGTGTTGGATGAGGTGGTGTTGGATGAAGTGGTGGTGTTGGATGAGGTGGTGGTGTTGGATGAGGTGGTGGTGTTGGATGAGGTGGTGGTGTTGGATGAGGTGGTGGTGTTGGATGAGATGGTGGTGTTGGATGAGGTGGTGGTGTTGGATGAGATGGTGTTGGATGAGATGGTGGTGTTGGATGAGGTGGTGTTGGATGAGGTGGTGGTGTTGGATGAGGTGGTGGTGTTGGATGAGGTGGTGGTGTTGGATGAGGTGGTGGTGTTGGATGAGATGGTGGTGTTGGACGAGGTGGTGGTGTTGGATGAGGTGGTGGTGTTGGATGAGATGGTGGTGTTGGATGAGGTGGTGTTGGATGAGATGGTGGTGTTGGATGAGGTGTCAAGTCAAGTCAAGTCAAGAGTTTT
The DNA here is from genome assembly GCF_963971535.1 of Notolepis coatsorum. Lineage (NCBI taxonomy): Eukaryota > Metazoa > Chordata > Actinopteri > Aulopiformes > Paralepididae > Notolepis > Notolepis coatsorum. The sequence goes on from NC_140181.1 coordinate 14,469,637, forward strand.
AATTGTCACGGCATACAGGTATACAATGAAATGCGGGTGGTCTTGCCCGCAACGATGTGCAATACAGTGGTACATATAATAGAATCAAAAGAAGAAACAACATTGTGCAGTAACAGGTAGCAGGTAACATGGAGTGACATCTCGGTATCTGTACATAGTTATTTACAGCGCATGTGTGACATGCTAGTTAGCTTTGGTAGTGCAATACACTGTTCCTGTTATTCTAATTTGGTGGTGGTGTTGGATGAGATGGTAGTGTTGGATGAGGTGGTGGTGTTGGATGAGGTGGTGGTGTTGGATGAGGTGGTGGTGTTGGATGAGGTGGTGGTGTTGGATGAGGTGGTGGTGTTGGATGAGGTGGTGGTGTTGGATGAGATGGTGGTGTTGGATGAGGTGGTGGTGTTGGATGAGATGGTGGTGTTGGATGAGGTGGTGGTGTTGGATGAGATGGTGGTGTTGGATGAGGTGGTAGTGTTGGATGAGGTGGTGGTGTTGGATGAGATGGTGGTGTTGGATGAGATGGTGGTGTTGGATGAAGTGGTGGTGTTGGATGAGTTGGTGGTGTTGGATGAGGTGGTGGTGTTGGATGAGGTGGTGGTGTTGGATGATATGGTGTTGGATGAGATGGTGGTGTTGGATGAGGTGGTGGTGTTGGATGAGGTGGTGGTGTTGGATGAGGTGGTGGTGTTGGATGAGGTGGTGGTGTTGGATGAGGTGGTGGTGTTGGATGAGATGGTGGTGTTGGATGAGGTGGTGGTGTTGGATGAGATGGTGGTGTTGGATGAGGTGGTGGTGTTGGATGAGATGGTGGTGTTGGATGAGGTGGTAGTGTTGGATGAGGTGGTGGTGTTGGATGAGATGGTGGTGTTGGATGAGATGGTGGTGTTGGATGAAGTGGTGGTGTTGGATGAGTTGGTGGTGTTGGATGAGGTGGTGGTGTTGGATGAGGTGGTGGTGTTGGATGATATGGTGTTGGATGAGATGGTGGTGTTGGATGAGGTGGTGTTGGATGAAGTGGTGGTGTTGGATGAGGTGGTGGTGTTGGATGAGGTGGTGGTGTTGGATGAGGTGGTGGTGTTGGATGAGGTGGTGGTGTTGGATGAGGTGGTGGTGTTGGATGAGGTGGTGTTGGATGAGGTGGTGGTGTTGGATGAGGTGGTGGTGTTGGATGAGGTGGTGGTGTTGGATGAGGTGGTGTTGGATGAGGTGGTGGTGTTGGATGAGGTGGTGGTGTTGGATGAGATGGTGGTGTTGGATGAGGTGGTGGTGTTGGATGAGATGGTGGTGTTGGATGAGGTGGTGGTGTTGGATGAGATGGTGGTGTTGGATGAGGTGGTAGTGTTGGATGAGGTGGTGGTGTTGGATGAGATGGTGGTGTTGGATGAGATGGTGGTGTTGGATGAAGTGGTGGTGTTGGATGAGTTGGTGGTGTTGGATGAGGTGGTGGTGTTGGATGAGGTGGTGGTGTTGGATGATATGGTGTTGGATGAGATGGTGGTGTTGGATGAGGTGGTGTTGGATGAAGTGGTGGTGTTGGATGAGGTGGTGGTGTTGGATGAGGTGGTGGTGTTGGATGAGGTGGTGGTGTTGGATGAGGTGGTGGTGTTGGATGAGATGGTGGTGTTGGATGAGGTGGTGGTGTTGGATGAGATGGTGTTGGATGATATGGTGGTGTTGGATGAGGTGGTGGTGTTGGATGAGGTGGTGGTGTTGGATGAGGTGGTGTTGGATGATATGGTGGTGTTGGATGAGGTGGTGGTGTTGGATGAGAAGGTGGTGTTGGATGAGATGGTGTTGGATGAGATGGTGGTGTTGGATGAGGTGGTAGTGTTGGATGAGGTGGTGGTGTTGGATGAGATGGTGGTGTTGGATGAAGTGGTGGTGTTGGATGAGGTGGTGGTGTTGGATGAGGTGGTGGTGTTGGATGAGATGGTGTTGGATGAGATGGTGGTGTTGGATGAGGTGGTAGTGTTGGATGAGGTGGTGGTGTTGGATGAGATGGTGGTGTTGGATGAGATGGTGGTGTTGGATGAGGTGGTGGTGTTGGATGAGGTGGTGGTGTTGGATGAGGTGGTGTTGGATGAGGTGGTGTTGGATGAGATGGTGGTGTTGGATGAGGTGGTAGTGTTGGATGAGGTGGTGGTGTTGGATGAGATGGTGGTGTTGGATGAGATGGTGTTGGATGAGATGGTGGTGTTGGATGAGATGGTGGTGTTGGATGAGGTGGTAGTGTTGGATGAGATGGTGGTGTTGGATGAGGTGGTAGTGTTGGATGAGGTGGTGGTGTTGGATGAGATGGTGTTGGATGAGATGGTGGTGTTGGATGAGGTGGTAGTGTTGGATGAGGTGGTGGTGTTGGATGAGATGGTGGTGTTGGATGAGGTGGTGGTGTTGGATGAGATGGTGGTGTTGGATGAGGTGGTGGTGTTGGATGAGGTGGTGGTGTTGGATGAGATGGTGTTGGATGAGATGGTGGTGTTGGATGAGTTGGTAGTGTTGGATGAGGTGGTGGTGTTGGATGAGGTGGTGGTGTTGGATGAGGTGGTGTTGGATGAGGTGGTAGTGTTGGATGAGGTGGTGGTGTTGGATGAGATGGTGGTGTTGGATGAGGTGGTGTTGGATGAGGTGGTGGTGTTGGATGAGGTGGTAGTGTTGGATGAGGTGGTGGTGTTGGATGAGCTGGTGGTGTTGGCTGAGGTGGTGTTGGATGAGATGATGGTGTTGGATGAGGTGGTGTTGGATGAGATGATGGTGTTGGATGAGGTGGTGTTGGATGAGGTGGTGGTGTTGGATGAGGTGGGTACTGTGACTTGACCATGAGAAGGGCAACTCTATTATATATGCACTGAATCAAGAACCAGAAGTCAGACTGTATCCGCTAAGCAGGCGCTAAGTGTACAGGAATCTGTCAAAGTGTCCTTGAGCAAGACACTTAACCCCTAACTGCTCCCAATGAGCAGGTTGGCACCTTGCATGCCGTCTGTGAGCGAATGTGAGGCATATGTTTGATAAAAGCACATACATAAAGGCAGTCCATTTACCATTGGTGCACTGCAGAGAATAAGATTGAATGAATGGCAATGGATTTCTACAGTGCTTTTCTTGTACTGGCACAGCTAAAGCTCCTTCTAATGGAATGACTTCATACATACAGTACAACGCCAGAGGGCATTTAACCCCTAACCCTGGCTAATTAGTGCCATGCTCAGGGTGCTAAGCACTCTACCCATTGAGCTGCACAGGAACACAGAGACATTTCACTGAGATTTATCTCCAACGCATATATATACACGCATATATATATATATATATATATATATATATATATATATATATATATATATATATATAATATAACTCATATACATACAGACCCTCATATGCAGCTTCAAGTTTCAAGTTCAAGTTTCTTTAATAGTTGTCATACAGAAGTACAGAATACTTTTATACAAAATGCTTCTTTCTGTTACGCTCCAGAGACTGTGCTAGACAAGATAAGTATGAAATAAAATAGTATAGCATGTAAAAATAGAAGTAAAAAATAGAAGTCACGTACGTAGACACAGTGTTCAGTATATACATATGTACAATGTGCAATGCAGAATAGAAGTAACTGAGTTACTGTACCATACAATATACTATGCAATATACTAATATACAATATACTATATAGTGCAAAGCAGAAATGGGATTACAATTTGTACAATATTGTACAATTTAGGTACAATATACAGTAAGGTGTACTGAGGTATGGGTTGTAGTGCAAATCCTTTACCAATAAATATAAAGTGTGTCTAGGTGTTCTAAAGTGTGGAGAGTGGGTGCTGCAGTGTGTTGTTTGTTTAAAGTGAGTGTGTGCGTGTGGATGTGTGTGTTGTGAGTGCATTTGATGGTTGTGTTATTGTTCGTTGAGCAACCTGATGGCCTGGGGATAGAAGCTTCTTCTGAGTCTTTCTGTGCTTGTCATGAGACTCCGGTATCGCTTGCCTGACCGCAGCAGTTCAAAGAGGCAGTTGTTTGGGTGGCTGGAGTCCTTGATAATTCTCTTAGCCTTACCCCTGCACCGCTTGTTGTAAATGTTCTGGAGAGTGGGAAGCCCCCCTCCAATTGTGCGTTCGGCTGAACATGCCACTCTCTCCTCACCTCATGCTCTGTTACCCTGAACACTGAGTCTCCATCAGCTTTGATCACACTGCCTACTTGCTCAGATGTGTATATTCAGAGTAAATTATATTGTTTACACTGCCTTTTCTACTGTACTATAATTTTATGGTCTGTATTTATTAGGGATGTTCGATATTGGCTTTTTTACCGATATCCGATATATCGATATTGTCCAACTCTTAATTTCCGATACCGTTATCAACCGATATCGATATATGCAGGGTTTCCCACCCCAAAAACCCAACATTATGCATACTTTTCACAATAAATTAAATAAGAATTTGTTCTTACTTGCTTGCCTGGGTAAATAAAGGTTAAATAAATGTAAAAACCGATACCGATAATTTCCGATATTACATTTTAATGCCAATATCGGCCGATAATGTCAGTAGGCCGATAATATCGGACATCTTATGTCTTTCTGCTATTACCATGCCCTGCTATCACCCTCCCCTCCCCCCTCCCCCATGGTGCTATGATGCCTGAATTTCCCCAAGGGGATCAATAAAGGAATATCTTATCTTATCTTTACCATCTCACAGTATAGTGACACACTTTAGAGACTATGCAGGACATTGAGAGGACACGACACAAAACAGTCTCAATCAATATCAATTTAGGCCTGCAGTTTAATGAGTCAATTAACACTACTGTAGTGTGGTAGTGAAAGGGTGAATCAATTGGGTTAAAATAAATAGCTAATTGAAATGCTGATATGTTGTCGTTTTGCTCTATGGGATGTGAAAACCTTTTGATTCGATTTTGATTTGACTCGATCTTTATCTGAACAATGACAGCCACCCTCTCCACCACACCCTGGCAGGACAGAGGAGCAGTCGCAGTGGACGGCTCATATCGCTGCGCTCACGGACTGAGTGGTTCTCTCTCTCTCTCTCTCTCTCTCTCTCTCTCTCTCTCTCTCTCTCTCTCTCTCTCTCTCTCTCTCTCTCTCTCTAAATGCAAACATAAACAAATGACTCCGTCTTCGTCCGTAGAAAAACAAACAAGGATGAGTTGGAGAAAGAAGCACAGCGTGTAACGTTTGGGGTTTTGCTCTCTTCCGGGAGCAGAGGCCGTAGCGTTGCCCAATAGTAATTATTACCTGTATATCTGCCCTGATTGCACTCATTGGTACTTGGTGTGGTGTGTATAGTTAAGTTGACTTTATATGTGCTTCCTGGTTACTATTCAGATCGTCAGTGGATCACTGAACCTTGCCGTGAGTAGTACTATGTATTCTTGTTCAAAGCCTTATCGCTCCTACTATGTATTCTTGTTCAAAGCCTTATCGCTCCTTGCCACAGAGGATAAGTATGTTAGCTATTGCTCTTTATTATCGTGTCGCTTTGATTGTTGTATCGTGTCGATCCGTTATGTTATGTAATATATTATCGCTGTGTGTAGGTAACGGAGGTACCGCGAGTATATCCACAGTCACGCTGGACTTCAAGTGTTGTGAAGTGACTGTGTGTGGACGTTAGCGGTACTGCAAGTTAAACTCACTCCCCCTTAAAAGGCACACAGACACGTTACCAAGAAGTGAATTCACCTCTTGGTACAGGGGTCTGCGATGTCGCCCGCGGCGTGGGAGACCGGGGTTCGAGACTCGCTCAGGGCAATCCCTTAACAGGGGTCGAACTGTAACACAACGCAGATATGGCAATACGAGACCGGCTACATGTATATGCCGCATCGTTGTCGACATATATTCCCGTATCGTGCTTTTTGGAGACTTGATTTCTCCCCTTCGCTTTTCCTATTTTTGGAGATAAAACTATAAATTTATAGTTTCTCAGTTCTGTATTCATCTATCAGTGTTTTTATTCTATATTTGAACTGTGTTGTTATTGCTCTGTTTTGTTTCCACTTGTAGTCCGTTCCATGAAGCTACCCCACAAACTGAAAGGCACATGCTTTTAATTAAGAGCGGTGCGGACAGTAGGACATTGAGCTTTATTAAAAGTTCAATATCTGAGACCTGCTCTGAACACGGATAGAACCTTTGAATTCCAAGCTGTCACAGATTCCCTGACTGCAGACGTAGAGGAAAGTGGTGCAGTGGTCTGGTGCGCCCCATGAGGGAATTATACTGAACAGAACAAAACACTGTGTCACGGTCATGATGACTTCTAGCACCTGCTGTTCCTGCTCCTCCTGTTGCCCCTCTCTCTCTCCTCCCCTGCGCTCTCTCCTCCCTGCTCTCTCTCCTCCCTCTGCTCTCTCTCCTCCTCTGAACTCTCCTCCTCTTCTGCTCCTCTGCTCTCTCCTCCTCCCCTCCTCTCTCCTCCTCTGCTCTCCTCCTCCTCTCCTCTCTCCTCCTCTGCTCTCCTCCTCTGCTCTCTCCTCCTCTGCTCTCTCCTCCTCTCCTCTCTCCTCCTCCTCTGCTCTCTCCTCCTCTCCTCTCTCCTCCTCATCTGCTCTCTCCTCCTCTCCTCTCTCCTCCTCCTCTCCTCTCTCCTCCCCTCTGCTCTCTCCTCCTCTCCTCTCTCCTCCTCCCCTCCTATCTCCTCCTCTGCTCTCTCCTCCTCTGCTCTCTCCTCCTCTCCTCTCTCCTCCTCCCCTCCTCTCTCCTCTGCTCTCCTGCTCCTCTGCTCTCCTCCTCTGCTCTCTCCTCCTCCTGTTCTCTCCTCCTCTCCTCTCTCCTCCTCTCCTCTCTCCTCTCTGCTCTCCTCCTCTGCTCTCTCCTCCTCTGCTCTCCTCCTCCTCTGCTCTCTCCTCCTACTCTGCTCTCCTCCTCTGCTCTCTCCTCCCTGTTCTCTCCTGCTCCTCTGCTCCCTCCTCCTCTGCTCTCTCCTCCTCCTCTGATCTCTCCTCCTCTCTGCTCTCTCCTCCTCTGCTCTCTCCTCCTCTGCTCTCTCCTCCTCCTCTGCTCTCTCCTCCTCTGCTCTCTCCTCCTCCTCTGCTCTCTCCTCCTCTGCTCTCTCCTTCTCTGCTCTCTCCTCCTCTCCTCTCCTCCTCTGCTCTCTCCTCCTCCTCTCCTCTCTCCTCCTCTGCTCTCTCCTCCTCCCTCTGATCTCTCCTCCTCTGCTCTCTCTCCTCTGCTCTCTCCTCCTCTGCTCTCTCCTCTCCTCTGCTCTCTCCTCCTCTGCTCTCTCTCCTCTCCTCTGCTCTCTCCTTCTCTGCTCTCTCCTTGCTCTCTCCTTCTCTGCTCTCTCCTCATCTGCTCTCTCCTCCTCCCCTGCTCTCCTCCTCCTCTCCTCCTCCTCTGCTCTCTCCTCCTCTGCTCTCCTCCTCCTCCCCTACTCTCTCATCCTCCCCTGCTCTCCTCCTCCTCCTCCTCTGCTCTCTCCTCCTCCTCTGCTCTCTCCTCCTCCTCTGTTCTCCTCTGCTCTCTCTCTCCTCTTCCTCTGCTCTCTCCTCCTCTCCTCTCTCCTCCTCCTCTGCTCTCTCCTCCTCTCCTCTCTCCTCCTCCTCTGCTCTCTCCTCCTCCTCTGCTCTCTCCTCCTCCTCTGCTCTCTCCTCCTCTGCTCTCTCCTCCTCCTCTGCTCTCTCCTCCTCTCTGCTCTCTCCTCCTCTGCTCTCTCCTCCTCCCCTCCTCTCTCCTCCTCTGCTCTCTCCTCCTCCTCTCTCTCTTCTCTTCTCTTCTCTTCTCTTCTCTTCTCTTCTCTTCTCTTCTCTTCTCTTCTCTTCTCTTTCTCTTCTCTTCTCTTCTCTTCTCTTCTCTCCTCTCCTCTCTCTCTCATCTCCTCTCCTCTCCTCCTCTCCTTTCTCCTCCTCCTCTGCTCTCCTCCTCCTCTCCTCTCTCCTCCTCCTCTGCTCTCTCCTCCTCTGCTCTCTCCTCCTCTGCTCTCTCCTCCTCCTCTGCTCTCTCCTCCTCCTCCCCTCCTCTCTCCTCCTCTGCTCTCTCCTCCTCTGCTCTCTCCTCATCTGCTCTCTCCTCCTCTGCTCTCTCCTCCTCTGCTCTCTCCTCCTCTGCTCTCTCTCCTCCCTCCTCTCTCCTCCTCTGCTCTCTCCTCCTCTGCTCTCTCCTCCTCTGCTCTCTCCTCCTCTGCTCTCTCCTCCTCTGCTCTCTCCTCCTCCTCTGCTCTCTCTCCTCCTCCTCTGCTCTCCTCCTCCTCTGCTCTCTCTCCTCTGCCTCCTCCTCTGCTCTCTCCTCCTCCTCTGCTCTCTCCTCCTCTGCTCTCTCCTCCCCTCCTCTCTCCTCCTCTGCTCTCTCTCCTCTCTCCCTGCTCTCTCCTCTCCCCTGCTCTCTCCTCCTCCTCTGCTCTCTCCTCCTCTGCTCTCTCCTCCTCCTCTCCTCTCTCCTCCTCTGCTCTCTCCTCCTCTCTGCTCCTCTTCCTCCTCCTCCTCTCTCCTCCTCTGCTCTCCTCCCTCCTCTGCTCTCTCCTCCTCCTCTGCTCTCTCCTCCTCCCTCTCCTCTCTCCTCCTCTCCTCTCCCTCTCCTCTCCTCCTCTGCCCTCTCCTCCTCTGCTCTCTCCTCTGCTCTCTCCTCCTCTCCTCCTCCTCTGCTCTCTCCTCCTCTGCTCTCTCCTCCCCCTCCTCTCATCCTCCTCTGCTCTCTCCTCCTCTGCTCTCTCCTCCTCTCCTCTCCTCCTCTGCTCTCTCCTCCTCTGCTCTCTCCTCCTCTCCTCTCTCCTCCTACTCTCTGCTCTCTCCTCCTCCTCTGCTCTCTCCTCTGCTCTCCTCCTCTGCTCTCTCCTCCTCTGCTCTCTCCTCCTCTGCTCTCTCTCCTCCTCTGCTCTCTCTCCTCCTCTGCTCTCTCCTCCTCTGCTCTCTCCTCCCCCTCTCTCCTCCTCTGCTCTCTCCTCCCCCTCTCTCCTCCTCTGCTCTCTCCTCCTCCTCTGCTCTCTCTCACCTCCTCCTCTGCTCTCTCCTCCTCCTCTGCTCTCTCCTCCCCTCTTCTCTCCTCCTCTGCTCTCTCCTCCCCTCCTCTCTCCTCCTCTGCTCTCTCCTCCTCCTCTGCTCTCTCCTCCTCTCTGCTCTCCTCCTCCTCTGCTCTCTCCTCCTCTGCTCTCTCCTCCTCCTCCTCTGCTCTCTCCTCCTCTGCTCTCCTCTGCTCTCTCCCTCCTCCTCCTCTGCTCTCTCCTCCTCTGCTCTCTCCCTCCTCCTCCTCTGCTCTCTCCTCCTCTGCTCTCTCCTCCTCCTCTGCTCTCTCCTCCTCTGCTCTCCTCTGCTCTCTCTCTCCTCCTCCTCCTCTGCTCTCTCTCCTCCTCCCCCTGCTCTCTCCTTCTCTGCTCTCTCCTCCCCTGCTCTCTTCTCCTCTGCTCTCCTCCTCCTCTGCTCTCTCCTCCTCTGCTCTCTCCTCTCCTCTGCTCTCTCCTCCGCTCCTCTCTCCTCCTCCTCTGCTCTCCTCCTCCTCTGCTCTCTCCTCCTCCCCTCCTCCTCTCCTCCTCTCCTCTCCTCCTCTGCTCTCTCCTCCTCTGCTCTCTCCTCCTCTGCTCTCTCCTCCTCCCCTCCTCTCTCCTCCTCTCCTATCCTCCTCTGCTCTCCTCCTCCTCTGCTCTCTCCTCCTCTGCTCTCTCCTCTTCTGCTCTCCTCCTCCCCTACTCTCTCATCCTCCTCTGCTCTCTCCTCCTCCTCTGCTCTCCTCCTCCTCCTCTGCTCTCCTCCTCCTCTGCTCTCCTCTGCTCTCTCTCTCTCCTCCTCCTCTGCTCTCTCCTCCCCTGCTCTCTTTTCCTCTGCTCTCCTCCTCCTCTGCTCTCTCCTCCCCTCCTCACTCCTCCTCCTCTGCTCTCTCCTCCTCTGCTCTCTCCTCCCCTCCTCACTCCTCCTCCTCTGCTCTCTCCTCCTCCTCTGCTCTCTCCTCTGCTCTCTCCTCCTCCTCTGCTCTCTCCTCCTCCTCTGATCTCTCCTCCTCCCCTTGTTCCGACCAGCTGTTCCTCGTCTGTTTATCGTTGGCCCCTTGTTCCGACCAGCTGTTCCTCGTCTGTTTATCGTTGGCCCCTTGTTTCGACCAGCTGTTCCTCGTCTGTTTATCGTTGGCCCCTTGTTCCGACCAGCTGTTGCCACTTTCCCCTTAATTGCCCCTGGTGTATTTAAGTCCACGTCCCTAGTAGCGTCTGCCTGGTCGTCTGTTCGCGTTAACCCATGTCTCCTCTGTGTTCCTTCAAGTTCAAGTTTGAGTTTCAAGTTTTGTTTTATTTGTCACGTATAAAGTACATGTACATTACAGTGTTAAGGTGAGTGTTTGTTTAAAGTGAGTGGTAAGGTGAGTGTTTGTTTAAAGTGAGTGTTAAGGTGAGTGTTTGTCTAAAGTGAGTGTTAAGGTGAGTGTTTGTCTAAAGTGAGTGTTAAGGTGAGTGTTTGTCTAAAGTGAGTGTTAAGGTGAGTGTTTGTCTAAAGTGAGTGTTAAGGTGAGTGTTTGTTTAAAGTGAGTGTTAAGGTGAGTGTTTGTTTAAAGTGAGTGTTAAGGTCAGTGTTTGTCTAAAGTGAGTGTTAAGGTGAGTGTTTGTCTAAAGTGAGTGTTAAGGTGCGTGTTTGTTTAAAGTGAGTGTTAAGGTGAGTGTTTGTCTAAAGTGAGTGTTAAGGTGAGTGTTTGTTTAAAGTGAGTGTTAAGGTGAGTGTTTGTCTAAAGTGAGTGTTAAGGTGAGTGTTTGTTTAAAGTGAGTGTTAAGGTGCGTGTTTGTTTAAAGTGAGTGTTAAGGTGAGTGTTTGTTTAAAGTGAGTGTTAAGGTGAGTGTTTGTCTAAAGTGAGTGTTAAGGTGAGTGTTTGTCTAAAGTGAGTGTTAAGGTGAGTGTAAGTGAGT
>NC_140181.1:14480686-14561421 GCF_963971535.1 Notolepis coatsorum
CTCCTCCTCTGCTCTCTCCTCCTCTGCTCTCTCCTCCCCTGCTCTCTCCTCCTCCTCTGCTCTCTCCTCCTCTGCTCTCTCCTCCTCCTCTCCTCTCTCCTCCTCTGCTCTCTCCTCCTCTGCTCTCTCCTCCTCTGCTCTCTCCTCCTCTGCTCTCTCCTCCTCCCCTCCTCTCTCCTCCTCTCCTCTCCTCCTCTGCTCTCTCCTCCTCCTCTCCTCTCTCCTCCTCTGCTCTCTCCTCCTCTGCTCTCTCCTCCCCTCCTCTCTCCTCCTCTGCTCTCTCCTCCTCTGCTCTCTCCTCCTCCTCTGCTCTCTCCTCCTCTGCTCTCTCCTCCTCTCCTCTCTCCTCCTACTCTGCTCTCTCCTCCTCCTCTGCTCTCTCCTCTGCTCTCTCCTCCTCTGCTCTCTCCTCCTCTGCTCTCTCCTCCTCTGCTCTCTCTCCTCCTCTGCTCTCTCCTCCTCTGCTCTCTCCTCCCCCTCTCTCCTCCTCTGCTCTCTCCTCCCCCTCTCTCCTCCTCTGCTCTCTCCTCCTCCTCTGCTCTCTCCTCCTCCTCTGCTCTCTCCTTCTCCCCTCCTCTCTCCTCCTCTGCTCTCTCCTCCCCCTCTTCTCTCCTCCTCTGCTCTCTCCTCCCCTCCTCTCTCCTCCTCTGCTCTCTCCTCCTCCTCTGCTCTCTCCTCCTCTGCTCTCTCCTCCTCCTCTGCTCTCTCCTCCTCTGCTCTCTCCTCCTCCTCTGCTCTCTCCTCCTCTGCTCTCCTCTGCTCTCTCCCTCCTCCTCCTCTGCTCTCTCCTCCTCTGCTCTCTCCCTCCTCCTCCTCTGCTCTCTCCTCCTCTGCTCTCTCCTCCTCCTCTGCTCTCTCCTCCTCTGCTCTCCTCTGCTCTCTCTCTCCTCCTCCTCTGCTCTCTCCTCCTCCCCTGCTCTCTCCTTCTCTGCTCTCTCCTCCCCTGCTCTCTTCTCCTCTGCTCTCCTCCTCCTCTGCTCTCTCCTCCTCTGCTCTCTCCTCTGCTCTCTCCTCCGCTCCTCTCTCCTCCTCCTCTGCTCTCTCCTCCTCTGCTCTCTCCTCCTCCCCTCCTCTCTCCTCCTCTCCTCTCCTCCTCTGCTCTCTCCTCCTCTGCTCTCTCCTCCTCTGCTCTCTCCTCCTCCCCTCCTCTCTCCTCCTCTCCTATCCTCCTCTGCTCTCTCCTCCTCTGCTCTCTCCTCCTCTGCTCTCTCCTCTTCTGCTCTCCTCCTCCCCTACTCTCTCATCCTCCTCTGCTCTCTCCTCCTCCTCTGCTCTCTCCTCCTCCTCTGCTCTCCTCCTCCTCTGCTCTCCTCTGCTCTCTCTCTCCTCCTCCTCTGCTCTCTCCTCCCCTGCTCTCTTTTCCTCTGCTCTCCTCCTCCTCTGCTCTCTCCTCCCCTCCTCACTCCTCCTCCTCTGCTCTCTCCTCCTCTGCTCTCTCCTCCCCTCCTCACTCCTCCTCCTCTGCTCTCTCCTCCTCCTCTGCTCTCTCCTCTGCTCTCTCCTCCTCCTCTGCTCTCTCCTCCTCCTCTGATCTCTCCTCCTCCCCTTGTTCCGACCAGCTGTTCCTCGTCTGTTTATCGTTGGCCCCTTGTTCCGACCAGCTGTTCCTCGTCTGTTTATCGTTGGCCCCTTGTTTCGACCAGCTGTTCCTCGTCTGTTTATCGTTGGCCCCTTGTTCCGACCAGCTGTTGCCACTTTCCCCTTAATTGCCCCTGGTGTATTTAAGTCCACGTCCCTAGTAGCGTCTGCCTGGTCGTCTGTTCGCGTTAACCCATGTCTCCTCTGTGTTCCTTCAAGTTCAAGTTTGAGTTTCAAGTTTTGTTTTATTTGTCACGTATAAAGTACATGTACATTACAGTGTTAAGGTGAGTGTTTGTTTAAAGTGAGTGGTAAGGTGAGTGTTTGTTTAAAGTGAGTGTTAAGGTGAGTGTTTGTCTAAAGTGAGTGTTAAGGTGAGTGTTTGTCTAAAGTGAGTGTTAAGGTGAGTGTTTGTCTAAAGTGAGTGTTAAGGTGAGTGTTTGTCTAAAGTGAGTGTTAAGGTGAGTGTTTGTTTAAAGTGAGTGTTAAGGTGAGTGTTTGTTTAAAGTGAGTGTTAAGGTCAGTGTTTGTCTAAAGTGAGTGTTAAGGTGAGTGTTTGTCTAAAGTGAGTGTTAAGGTGCGTGTTTGTTTAAAGTGAGTGTTAAGGTGAGTGTTTGTCTAAAGTGAGTGTTAAGGTGAGTGTTTGTTTAAAGTGAGTGTTAAGGTGAGTGTTTGTCTAAAGTGAGTGTTAAGGTGAGTGTTTGTTTAAAGTGAGTGTTAAGGTGCGTGTTTGTTTAAAGTGAGTGTTAAGGTGAGTGTTTGTTTAAAGTGAGTGTTAAGGTGAGTGTTTGTCTAAAGTGAGTGTTAAGGTGAGTGTTTGTCTAAAGTGAGTGTTAAGGTGAGTGTAAGTGAGTGTTAAGGTGAGTGTTTGTTTAAAGTGAGTGTTAAGGTGAGTGTTTGTTTAAAGTGAGTGTTAAGGTGAGTGTTTGTCTAAAGTGAGTGTTAAGGTGAGTGTTTGTCTAAAGTGAGTGTTAAGGTGCAGAGTGTTTGTTTAAAGTGAGTGTTAAGGTGAGTGTTTGTTTAAAGTGAGTGTTAAGGTGAGTGTTTGTCTAAAGTGAGTGTTAAGGTGAGTGTTTGTCTAAAGTGAGTGGTAAGGTGAGTGTTTGTCTAAAGTGAGTGTTAAGGTGAGTGTTTGTCTAAAGTGAGTGTTAAGGTGCAGAGTGTTTGTTTAAAGTGAGTGTTAAGGTGAGTGTTTATATAAAGTGAGTGTTAAGGTGAGTGTTTGTTTAAAGTGAGTGTTAAGGTGAGTGTTTGTCTAAAGTGAGTGTTAAGGTGCAGAGTGTTTGTTTAAAGTGAGTGTTAAGGTGAGTGTTTGTCTAAAGTGAGTGTTAAGGTGAGTGTTTGTTTAAAGTGAGTGTTAAGGTGATTGTTTGTTTAAAGTGAGTGTTAAGGTGAGTGTTTGTCTAAAGTGAGTGTTAAGGTGAGTGTTTGTTTAAAGTGAGTGTTAAGGTGAGTGTTTGTCTAAAGTGAGTGTTAAGGTGAGTGTTTGTTTAAAGTGAGTGTTAAGGTGAGTGTTTGTTTAAAGTGAGTGTTAAGGTGAGTGTTTGTCTAAAGTGAGTGTTAAGGTGAGTGTTTGTTTAAAGTGAGTGTTAAGGTGAGTGTTTGTCTAAAGTGAGTGTTAAGGTGAGTGTTTGTCTAAAGTGAGTGTTAATGTGAGTGTTTGTCTAAAGTGAGTGTTAAGGTGAGTGTTTGTCTAAAGTGAGTGTTAAGGTGAGTGTTTGTCTAAAGTGAGTGTTAAGGTGAGTGTTTGTCTAAAGTGAGTGTTAAGGTGAGTGTTTGTTTAAAGTGAGTGTTATGGTGAGTGTTTGTTTAAAGTGAGTGTTAAGGTGAGTGTTTGTCTAAAGTGAGTGTTAAGGTGCAGAGTGTTTGTTTAAAGTGAGTGTTAAGGTGAGTGTTTGTCTAAAGTGAGTGTTAAGGTGAGTGTTTGTTTAAAGTGAGTGTTATGGTGAGTGTTTGTTTAAAGTGAGTGTTAAGGTGAGTGTTTATATAAAGTGAGTGTTAAGGTGAGTGTTTGTTTAAAGTGAGTGTTAAGGTGAGTGTTTGTCTAAAGTGAGTGTTAAGGTGAGTGTTTGTCTAAAGTGAGTGTTAAGGTGAGTGTTTGTCTAAAGTGAGTGTTAAGGTGAGTGTTTGTCTAAAGTGAGTGTTAAGGTGAGTGTTTGTCTAAAGTGAGTGTTAAGGTGAGTGTGTGTTTGTTCTGCTGCTGTTCTGTTATCCGTCTGTCCGTCAGTGTAGTCGGCTACTAAATGGTAAATGGTTTTTATTTATTTACTATCTCTTTTATCCAAAGCGCTTTACAATTTCTTCCTCGCATTCACCCATTCACACAGATATTCACTCAGACATTCACACGCCAACGGCAGAGGCAACCATGCACTGTCGCCTCCGGCTACTAGTTTCAGTTTCATTTATTTATTTATTCATTTATATTATTTATATACTAGTTATGTGACATTGGCGAACAACACATCTTTTCGCCTGCCAGCGCGGACTCTCATTGGCGAGGTGTAACGGGTGTGGGAGGCTCACACTACCACCACTATTTCCTGTCTCTGCTGTGCAGGCGTCCCCCAACCGACCTGTAGGGGTCGCTGTCCACAACGTCCAATCCCCACCCATCGACTTCCACCCGCTGACTCTGCCAATTGAGATAGTATGACGGCCGGCCCAAGCCGAAGGCAATGCTGAGACTGGGATTCGATACCGGAGTCTCTTGCATTGGTGACAAGTGCAATCTCCGCTACGCCACCCAGCCGCCCCTAGAATAATATTTTTTTTTAGAAAAAAATTAATTTTATTTAAGACCAATAAAGATCCGGCTACCTTCAAAGCGTAATGTCCATCACTATCGGCCGCTGCTCTGTGCATTCTGTTGGGTTACCTGCATCCTGCTCTTGAATCACCCATCGTTGGGTTTGAGCGTCATCTGCCTCCTGTGTCTCGTTGTCTTGCACTTGGGTCCACTACAGTCCCTTACAGTAATAATAATAATAATAGTTTTATTTGTATATGTGTAGCACCTTTCATACAAGAATTACAGCTCAAAGAGGTGCAGCTGGGTAGCGTAGAGGTCTAAACACTCGCCTACCACTGCAGAGACTCTGGGTTCAACTCCAGCTGTCAGCGGTACCTCCGGCTTGGTCAGTCATCCCTACCAACACAATTGTCAGTGTTCGCGGGTGGGAAGCCATTGTGGGGTGTGAGTCCTGGTCGTTGCAAACAGCGACTCCTACTGGTCAGTCGGGGCGCCTGTTCAGCAGGGAGGGGGGAGATAGCGTGAACCTCTGCACACGTTACGCTCTCCCAGTGAAACTCCTCGCTGTCAGGTGAAAAGAAGCGGCTGGCGACTCCACATATCGGAGGAGGCATGTGATAGTCTCTAAACCCTCCCCAGACTGACATTAGGGCAGCATGTGATAGTCTACACCTCCCCAGACAGTAGGGCAGTGCGTGCAACAACCAAGAACGGAATTGGAATAACAGCTAAATTGGGGATGGGAGAAAAGACAAAACAAAAGTGCTTCACAGCTGCAAAAAAGACAAGCATACAAAATTGGCATAAAATTAGCACAACATTTACAAAAAAAAGTGCAGACATAAAACAAGTATAAAATAGACAGCAGCAAAACAGACAAAGTCAAGGTAATAGACACATTCAAGTTGACAAGGAAGACATTAGTGTCTAATAGAACACAGACACAATCCTGGAGCTGTGAAGAGGCGCAGGCCGTGAAGCCTGCAGGGAGAACCAGGACCACAGCGCTGAGCAGACGTTGTAAAGTAAGATCCGGAAGATAAATAGGTAAAAAGAGGTTTATTCTGTGTGCCGTACCCTGAGGATGGTTAAAAGATGGTTAATAGGGATGTCCGATATTATCGGCCTACCGATATTATCGGCCGATATCGGCATTAAAATGTGATATCGGAAAATATCGGTATCGGTTTTCAATTTTTTTTTTTTTTTTTTCTTTTTTTTTTTACATTTCTATAACCTTTATTTACCCAGGCAAGCACGTAAGAATTCTGATTTTATTTATTGTCAAAAGTATGCATAATGTTGTGTTAATTCCACAACAAGAGATATGTAAGGGATAATGTATAGCTACGAGGTCATTGTCGCAAAATAATTGACCAACACGTAGTTTAAAATACCGAGGCGCCTCGCCGAGGTGTTCTAAACGTAGTGAAGGTCAATTATTTTGCGATGATGACCGAGTAAAGCTATACATTATCCCGCTTATTACATGGCTAACTTACTAACAATATACCTAATTCATTTGACAAATCGCAGTTGTTCTGTGGCTCTGTCAGCCCAAATAAAGTGATTATTATTATTATCGCGGGCAGCCCGGCAGGTGTGTCTGATTGGCTGCACTGAAACAGTGTTTGTCAGTGGGCTTGATTGCGAACAGCTGCGCACAGCGGTCATTATTGTCCCACAGCGGTCATTATTGTCTGATAACTGACCTCTGACGCGCGCTATTGACCAATCACAAGCAAGCATTTCGGCGAATGTGAAAACGCCATGTAATAAGTAATGTTAATTACCTGAAATTATTCCGTTTTTGGGGGGGGGGGGGGGGGGGAACCCTGCATATATCGGTATCGGTTGATATCGGTATCGGAAATTAAGAGTTGGACAATATCGGTATATCGGTATCGGTAAAAAAGCCAATATCGAGCATCCCTAGTTAAAAGGGTTAAAAAGATGAGGAATGTCTGACCGCTAAGTGTGATTCTTGACCACCAAAACCTGCATGGACTACAACATACGACGTACATCATGCCAGTACCTTGTGTATACTGCGCCTTGTGTATACTGTTAACTTTACTCTTATTCATAGTATATAATATTCAGATTCACATTCTTTATTGCCTATATTTATTGTAACGTATATATACCCTCATCTGCACCTTTGTTTACAGTTTATTTTTCTCATATCTTTATATTCAGAGTTGATTATATTGTTTACAGTTTTTTTTTTCTCATATTTTTATATTCAGAGTTGATTATATTGTTTACACTGTTTATTTCATCTCATAATTTATGTTCAGATTCAATTTTGTTGCCTACTGTATAGAATATCTTAAGAGGAGGCGGCCGGGTAGCGCAGCGGACTAAGCGTCTGTCTACCACCGCAGAGACACTGGTATCGAATCCAGCTGTCAGCGGTGCCTCCGGCTTGGCCGGCCGTCATACTGACACAATTGGCAGTGTCAGCGGGAGGGAAGCTGGTGGGTGGTAATCTGGTCGTTGTAAACAGCGACTCCTACAGGTCGGTCAGGGCGCCTGCACAGCGAGGAAGGGATCTGGGTGAGGTAGTGTGCCCTCCCACACGTTACACTCACCCAATGAGAGTCCTCGCTGCCAGGTGAAAAGAGGCTGCTGGCTGTCTCCTATGTATCGGTGGAAGCATGTGATAGACTTCAGGGCTCCCTAGACCGGCAAGTAGGGGGAAAATGCGTGCAACGATCAGGAAGGGGAGGGGTGAATTGGCATAACGACTAAATTGGGATGGGAGGAAAATACAAGGAAAATAGGAGGAGAAAAAGTGGATAAAAAAAAGGGTAGGCGGGGTGGGAAATTGTACATTGGAGGGGATTGGGTTTGGACATTTACAGGGGCCAGTTACGAATAGCAGTCTCCCGTAGGTGCTCTTTGAGAGTGGTTTTGAAGGTGGGTAGTGATTCACATTCCTTTCCTGATTGAATTTATTTGACAACGTTGAAAATAAAACATACATTTGAAGCAGCTTCTCACACACATTCTTAAGAAAAGTTGTAACTGAGGGGTACTTCCCTGACTGTATTAATCAAGTACTAGTATCATTAAACTACTACCGTCCTGTACATTACTGGCCAATACCGTACAAAGGTATATTAGATTAGAACACTTCCACAATGAACGGTTTCCACACAAATACTCGGTTAGAATATTTATTACATCAAAGGGGGTATGATATTACATTACTTTGGTCACTTTAGATGCGCTTATAAGGCAAAGAATGTGCAGGCAAATCAATAATGAATATTAAGGATTATCTCTATGGTACTCTGGGAAAGGGGTGTACTACCGGTTGTAAGCCAGCAGAGGGAGGCAAAGCTCTATGCAAGTCAATGGTTCACAGAGGCGATATCACCCCTGTATCAGCGGGGATAGGCAGCCTGGTCCCAGGGTGCGCGCCGTGCAGGTGAAAGCCGTGGAGCCTCTGGTACGACAGAGACAGGCTCGATTGATGTCTTCACGGGCAGGTGTAGATCCCACAGTAGCAGCGGGGTAGGCGGTTCTCTGCTCCAGCAGCTTGGTGAAGAATGAAGAATAATAATCCTTGCCGGAAAGTGGCACTGCTGGCGGGGTGTAAATCCTCCGTGGTGCGTGGTAGTGCACGGTTGAACTTGACGTTACTATCCTATTAGTACGCGGCAATAAATGCTCTATGTAGACGCACAATTACCCACTTCACGTGGTCTTTGACTCGTAATGAAGGTTTACTAATAAATAGCGAACGATACGTTAAACGAACGTATTAGGATAACACGAGACTCTATCTTGGGGCGATGCGAGCCCTACTCTGCCCACGTTGCGTAGTGGGGAGAGACGTCACTTGGATAACTGGAACTGAACGAGACTGAACGGGACAAGGGACTAAGAGGAATTCTACATTTCTTGCGCCCTATTTATGTGCACGGTGAACAAATAGTACCATTCGTATTTCAGTAGCCGTATTCCTACGCGGAACCGGGGCTAGTTGGGACATGTTCGTGTCGGCACCTTTCAAGTCAGCTCTAGGGGGGTAAGTCACTGGCGCCAGGGGATCGCTTCCAATAGGAGAACGAATATTATGGTCTGTCCTGTAGCAGGTAAAGGGATATTCCGTATATATGTACAAAGAATATACAAGGGATATCAAACGATATACAAATATTATACATGGGATCTCAGGCAATAAATATATATATTCGGTTTAATCTGACCCTTTGTAACAGCCGCCCCCTAATTAGTCTCACCTAATTAGCTAAGCAGAGACAGATTAACCGCACTGTCCACTACTCAATGTCTGTGAGGGGTCGGGCAGTTCACAAAGTCAGGGGTCATGGTCGTCATTAGGCGAGTCGGGGAGCCTTGGCGACTCTATCAGCCTCGCCACGGGTCGGTTGTAGATCCGCCCTTGGCCGAGCACTTCTGCCACTCTGACCTTTCCGTCGGCACCAGTGGTCACTTTGCTTACGCGGCCGGCCGGCCACGCAGCTCCGGGTGGTGACTGGTCTATGGTCATGACGACTGGACGGGATGAAGGGGGGCTTAGGAGGAAGCGGGCCTGAGACTGCTTTGATCTGTGCTTGGCTGTGCTTTCTCCTCCTCCGTCTGTTTCTCTTGTTCGCTCTGTACCCCGTGTGAGGAGGGGCCGGTCCCGGCCGCCCCGTCAAGGAGTCGCTTGGGGTGCTGGGTTCGAGGTCAGCTACGTCTGAAGCGCAGCTGAGGGGGGTGGAGTTCCGAACTCCCTCTGGTACCCACGGTTCTCTCACGGGCCTCTCGCTTAATGTCAATAGCCTCTGCTGTACGGGGGAGAGGCCGGTGTCGCTCGCCTCTGTGTGTAGGCAGCTTGTAGACGTGGGTTGACTGTCAAGTCCGTAGAGGGGGCCTTGGAGCGTCCATCCCAGTCGGGTCTGAACCGCGACCGGGCATCCTTTGGGTCCGACGTGGGCCGCCTCAATTGGGAGAATGAGGTCCGCATGGTCGGAGCCGATGAGCAGGGTCGGTGTGGCGCCGTCGATAAGCGGTATAGGTAGTTGACGTAGGTGCCCATACTTAGCCATCAGCTGTGGGATGGGGTAGGTGTACTGCGACAGGCCTATGTCGTGGCTGGTGAAGACGTTACTTATACTATACTGCTTCTCGGGCTTGTCCACCGCTGCTATCTCGAAGGAGACCTTTTCACCCTTTATGGTCTTCTGGTCCCTTCTGATGGTGCGTATGGTCATCGTATCTTTGACACCTCGCAGGCCCAACTGGGCTGCTGCGGAAGCGAGGAGGAGAGTCTTTTCAGACCCATCGTCCAGGACGGCGTAAGTGTCCAGGACCTTGTCCTCGTGGCTCAGGAGCACTCTGACCACTTTGAGGAGCACACGGGGGGTCCCGCTGTGCTGGTCAATGTGGAGCACTCCTGTGGGTGGTGACGTAGACTCTATATGGTACGAGTCGCACCTTGACTCCCAGTGTCTGCCGTAGCAGTCGGGACACCAGGGAGCGGTCTGGTGGAACTTTGGTTCTGGTGCCACCGCCTCGGCATGGTACATTACCGCGACGGGCCCACTCGGTTGTCCTGGCTGACGCTTGTTGATGTCATGCAGGACCCCCAGGTGGGTGCCACCGCACCTGCTGCACTTCTTTTTCAAGCGGCACTCAGCTGCTAGGTGGCTGCGCGCGCAGCGGAAGCAGCGGCGGTGGTCCTTGACCCACTGGCTCACATCATCCGTGGTCAGCTTCTTGAAATCTTCGCACTGATAGAGCCGATGTTCTCCCTCACAGTACTGGCACTCAATCTTCCACTGGTCCTCTTTCGTCGAGGGGGTGTTGTGGTTCTGGTGCTGCGGTACTGATTCGGCTTGGTGCATAACAGTCACCGATCTTCGGCCATCGTTTACTCTCCTAGGTCCCTCTCTGGAGCTTGGTGTGCTCCGCACGAACGTATCCAATCGTAGGCTGCTGACTTCTCTCGCCAGGAAGTCGGCCAAGTCTAGGAGGGATGGTTCTGGACCGTTAGGATCACGGTGGTCTCTTTGCCGCCTGAAGCGCTCCTGTCTGGCGGGCGGCAGCTTCTCTAAAATCCTCTCGACGTTAGAGTTGGCGTATAGCTCGTGCATACCCTTTTCTCGTTGCGCTCCCAGCATCCCTACCAGGGACTGTACTTTTATAGACAGGTCGTCTAGTGAGCGATTGTCTGTTGCTGGGGGTAAGCGGTCAATATGCCTTATCTCTTCTATTACGTAATCCCATATACGTCCATATCTCTGGTCCAGCGCTGCTAGAGCCGCGGTGTATGGGGTCGTAGAGGTGGCATAGGCTAGCGCTATATTGTGCGCTCGGGGCACTTTCAGGTGCTGCAGTAATATTGCATACTTGTGGCGTTCATCAGCGACATCCACCATCATTGTCTCTAAGCACATCCGGAGCTCCGTATACTGTGCTCGATTCTCATGGGTGAAGTCTTGAAACGTCGGTGTGCCAATGTATGATGTCATGGATGACTGGCACATCGGTGAGCGTTGGGGGAGAGGCCTCCTAGGCGAGTCTCCTCTTGCGTGTCGTCCTGGGCTGGTACTTGGTGGGTACCGAAGGTCGGGTACCCAGGTGCTGTTCCTCGGGGCTGACGGTGCGTCAAACTCACCCGTGAGTTGGGTCGGGGGTTTGTAGCGCAGGGCCTCGGGGCTGACTTCTGGGCTGTACTGGACCTCCTGGTCCTGAGTACGTTGCTGCTGGTCGGGGCTGTACTGGGCCTCCTGGGCCAGAGTACGTTGCTGCTGGTCGGCTTGACACTCCTCCTCCTCCTCCTCCTCTCCCTCTGCTAGGACCTGGAGTCTTCTGTTCAGTCTCTCGGCGTGGTCCGGTTCTTCCCGGTTGCTGGGTCTCGTATGGACCGGCCGGGGAGGGGGTTCCGAGACGTGGACAGGATCCTCCTGTTGGCGGGGTCCCGGGTCGCTTCGTCGGGTAGGGGAATGTGTCCTAGACCCATGTCTTGACGATCTCTGAGAGCTCCGTGTGGAGTGAGGGGGTGTCGCCATGGCAACCAGTTTGTCCATCAGCTCCGCCTGCAGCCGGTCGCGCGCTGCTTCGCGCTGGGCATTGGCGACGTCGCGCTGGGCATTGGCGCTGGCATGGGCGGCGTGGAGCTGTGCATTTGCGACGTCGGCGCGGCTTCTCTCAATGTTCTCTTCTGTCTGGAGGCGTCTGGTCTCCAGTCTTATTCGGTCGTCTTCACTCCTTTGTTGCGCCTGGAAGCGCTCTCGCTCGCCTGCAAAATGTTCGCGCTCGCACGTCTGTTGCGCTTGAAGTCGATCGCGTTCGGTGGAGGCTGCCAGGGTGGCGATGAGTGCCTGCGCCAGCATCTTGTCCGCCTCGCTGGGGGAAGACGCCGTTCGGGGCGATCGGCTCCCGGCAGTACTTGTTGGAGATCCGTTCTCCTGTTGCGTACCGAGGAGATCCGTCTCCTGGGTGCGCGTCTCTTTAGGGTTGTCTTCCTCCCGGAGCTGATCGGGGACTATTTCTTCGGTATTGTCTGGGGGTAAAGTCGTGTCAGTTCCCTCCTGGTCCCCACCGTGAGCTTGGTCAGTTACATTAGAACCCACTAGGGCCTCTGTTGGCAGGGTAGCCTGGTTGTTAGGGTCGGACATAATTTTACTTTCTACTTTTTCCGCGTTTAACTTCCCTTTAAAGCTAGGTATTGGACTGACAGAGTATGCCTCTAGATAGGGAGGTGGCTGCCGTCTGCGCTGCGGGCGATCTAGCTTAGGAGAACCGTTTGTGGAGTGTTCGTCATCGGCCATGTCAATATTAATATTATATTAATATTACGCTAATTATTATCCGGGGCTCGAAGGACCAATTGTAACTGAGGGGTACAATTCCCTGACTGTATTAATCAAGTACTAGTATCATTAAACTACTACCGTCCTGTACATTACTGGCCAATACCGTACAAAGGTATATTAGATTAGAACACTTCCACAATGAACGGTTTCCACACAAATACTCGGTTAGAATATTTATTACATCAAAGGGGGTATGATATTACATTACTTTGGTCACTTTAGATGCGCTTATAAGGCAAAGAATGTGCAGGCAAATCAATAATGAATATTAAGGATTATCTCTATGGTACTCTGGGAAAGGGGTGTACTACCGGTTGTAAGCCAGCAGAGGGAGGCAAAGCTCTATGCAAGTCAATGGTTCACAGAGGCGATATCACCCCTGTGTCAGCGGGGATAGGCAGCCTGGTCCCAGGGTGCGCGCCGTGCAGGTGAAAGCCGTGGAGCCTCTGGTACGACAGAGACAGGCTCGATTGATGTCTTCACGGGCAGGTGTAGATCCCACAGTAGCAGCGGGGTAGGCGGTTCTCTGCTCCAGCAGCTTGGTGAAGAATGAAGAATAATAATCCTTGCCGGAAAGTGGCACTGCTGGCGGGGTGTAAATCCTCCGTGGTGCGTGGTAGTGCACGGTTGAACTTGACGTTACTATCCTATTAGTACGCGGCAATAAATGCTCTATGTAGACGCACAATTACCCACTTCACGTGGTCTTTGACTCGTAATGAAGGTTTACTAATAAATAGCGAACGATACGTTAAACGAACGTATTAGGATAACACGAGACTCTATCTTGGGGCGATGCGAGCCCTACTCTGCCCACGTTGCGTAGTGGGGAGAGACGTCACTTGGATAACTGGAACTGAACGAGACTGAACGGGACAAGGGACTAAGAGGAATTCTACATTTCTTGCGCCCTATTTATGTGCACGGTGAACAAATAGTACCATTCGTATTTCAGTAGCCGTATTCCTACGCGGAACCGGGGCTAGTTGGGACATGTTCGTGTCGGCACCTTTCAAGTCAGCTCTAGGGGGGTAAGTCACTGGCGCCAGGGGATCGCTTCCAATAGGAGAACGAATATTATGGTCTGTCCTGTAGCAGGTAAAGGGATATTCCGTATATATGTACAAAGAATATACAAGGGATATCAAACGATATACAAATATTATACATGGGATCTCAGGCAATAAATATATATATTCGGTTTAATCTGACCCTTTGTAACAAAAGTCATCAAGGCTAAACACAATAAAGATAAAAGCTTTATTGAATTATTATTGTTCGTTATGGTAAAAATATATCTATCAGACTCAGGATTAATAGTATAACCCTGAATATCTTTATCCAGTACACACATAACACCAAATTCTTTTTTCCACGTTTCGGTTTATACATTCCCAATCTAAATATAATTTCTCCTGGGTGTACAATATGCCCAGCATGCAAACGTTGCAAGACTGGACTTGAACCCAGGATGCAGTAATTACATGGTACAGTAGCATGACAGTAATTACATGCCGGCACTGTACACTGTATGCAAACGACACAGTGCTGTACGTGAGCGTAGCTCGGCGAGCCTCTGGCAGGCCCAGCGGGGAACGTCTTTACATAATTCAAGATACATGTTGATTGAAATAATAACTTGTTACGTTGTGTTTATGAATTAAACTGCCGTGGGGGTTAACAGCAGAGAGAGAGAGAGTGAGAGGGAGAGGGAGAGGGAGAGGGAGAGGGAGAGGGAGAGGGAGAGGGAGAGGGAGAGGGAGATAGAGAGAGAGGGGGATAGGGAGACAGAGAGAGGGAGAGGGGGAGAGAGAGAGGGAGAGAGGGAGAGGGAGAGAGAGAGGGAGAGGGAGAGAGATAGAGAGAGAGAGGGGGATAGGGAGACAGAGAGAGGGAGAGGGGGAGAGGGAGAGAGCGAGAGAGAGGGAGAAAGAGAGAGAGAGAGCGAGAGAGAGGGAGAAAGAGAGACAGAGACAGAGACAGAGACAGAGACAGAGACAGAGACAGAGACAGAGACAGAGACAGAGACAGAGACAGAGCCAGAGCCAGAGACAGAGACAGAGACAGAGACAGAGACAGAGTCAGAGACAGAGACAGAGACAGAGCCAGAGACAGAGACAGAGACAGAGACAGAGACAGAGACAGAGACAGAGACAGAGTCAGAGACAGAGACAGAGACAGAGTCAGAGACAGAGACAGAGACAGAGACAGAGACAGAGACAGAGACAGAGACAGAGACAGAGACAGAGACAGAGACAGAGACAGAGAGTCAGTCAGGTTGCACTTGTTGCACGTCGTCAACCCACATGATCCCATTCTGTTTGTTGTTCCATGTTGCCCAGAGTGCATCCTCACAGATAATGTGCCGTCAGCCGTGAGACAAAGGGTATCTTTCAATCCTCGGGTCATTGCTTGCCGCTGCCTGGATGTGCCTGCTGTTGAATCCTGTCATGGTCCGGGAATCCTTTACCCTTGTGGACTTGTCAAACCCCCGGAGTTGTCACCTATTATCTCCTTTCTTTTCTCCACACATGGCTAATGCCAAATTACACACCGACGGCGCCCCCACCTACCCCTGCCTACACTTTCTCTCTTCTCGGCCAGCCGGTATTTACATCTCCGGCACACGGCGAGCGGGGTGGGGGGGGGGGGGGGGGGGGGGGGGGGGGAAGGGAATGCATTATTGCATCACGTTGTCATCACTGTGGTCTGTGGGTGTTTCCCAGGCTGGGAGATTATGTTCCCTGGCCGCTCGTCCTGAGGTTGAACCGGGTTCTGCTCAGTGAGTTCACACGGAACGATGGTCGAACCCACACTCCTGGGTTGTTGTTGTTTTTTTACATCAGCGCTCGGCGGCGAGATTGAAGCGTTGCGTTCGTGACTCGGATGATAAAAATGTAATCTCGGTCGCTTTTGTGATTCAGCTTAATTTAACAACTTAACTAAACACATTCCGCCGTGTTTCCATTTCGTAGAGTTAAAGGAACACGGCAACATTTTGGGAAATTAGCTTATACCGTAGGGCGGCTGGGTGGCGCAGCGGACACTGCGCTCGTCACCAACGCAAGAGACACCGGGTTCGAATCCGGCTGTCGGCGTTGCCTCCGGCTTGGGCCGGCCGTCATACTAGCTCAATTGGCAGAGTTAGCGGGTGGAAGTCGATGGGTGGTAATCTGGACGTTGTGGACAGCGACTCCTACAGGTCGGTTGGGGGGACACCTGCACAGCAGAGGCAGGAAATGGCGAGGGTATAGTGTGAGCCTCCCATGCGTTACACCTCGCCAATGAGAGTCCGCGCTGGCCGGTGAAAAGATGTGACAGGCTGCCTCCTCGTGTATCGGAGGGGACACGTGATGCAAGGCTTCTATCCTCCCTACAACCGGCCAGTGGGGGCCATAATGCGAGCAACGTTCAAGACAGGGGAGAGGAGAATTGGCACAGCGAAATTGGGATGGGAGAAAAATAGAAGAAGAGGAGAAAAAGTGGATAAAAAAAAAGGAAATTAGCTTACCGTCTTCTCCAGAGAGAGACAAGAAAATAGATACCAGTTTCCTCTCTGTGCGTTCAGTAGAAAGCTATCTGGCCCCATGTTAGCCTATAGCTTAGCACAATGAATGGAAGCGGACATGGCCGGTTAGCCTTCGGGAGAGGTGTTAGTTGGACCATGCAGCCTAGGCTAACCGGCACAGAGAGGAAACTGGTATCCATCTTCTTGTCTCTCTCTGGAGAAGACGGTAAGCTAATTTCCCAAAATGTTGGTGTGTTCCTTTAAGTCGTGCTGTGCTTGCGGTTGCATGTTTTACATAAAAAAAGGCAGTGTTTTTCCACGTCGCTGTTGCCGATATGCGTTGGCTGGTGGGAGAGAAGCCGTATTTACCGTTGCTTCGTTGTGACTGATACCTTCTGACAGCATGCACATCTGCTGTCCTGGCTCACGCAGCCCACATCATCACCAGCAGGCTAATCCAATCACAGGCCGCTGATGAGTAGGGCACTCCTAGCAGATACGACCTCGACAGACAAATCCACGTTTGCCCCCCGAGTGCGAACACGTTAGGAAGAAGAAAACCTATATGGCATTTGGCATAATCTGCCTAATCTTCTGGCTTTTTCTGTAAAATTGCCCTTTTCAGTCGTTCAAAGGGAACGTGACTGGGATGGTTAGTATTGTCATTAACTTTGGCCCCAGAGCTCTAAGATGGAACACCGAACACATTTATTCTTATGGTAAAATAAAATCTTTTATGGGGATGCTGTTTTTTTGATCAGCTATAAAGTCATGTTTATCATTATGGACTGCATTTTTTTTTAATGTAGCAATTAAATCATTTTATAACTTATGCCTCACATTTACCCGTTCACTCACACATTCACACACCGACGGCGGAGGCGACCATGCAAGGTGCCAACCTGCTCATCAGGAGCAGTTAGGGGGTCTTGCTCGAGGACACTTCGACACGTGCTGCCGGGAGGAGCCAGGATCGAACCCCGGGAACCTTCCGATTACCAGGCCACCGCTCTACCTCCTGAGCCACTGTCATTAAATAGGTTTCACACAAAGCATAAAGAGTAACTCCCCCTTCCACCACAGAAGACGTCTCGCATCCATCCTCTGCTCACGACACAAT
Organism: Notolepis coatsorum; assembly: GCF_963971535.1. Classification (NCBI taxonomy): domain Eukaryota; kingdom Metazoa; phylum Chordata; class Actinopteri; order Aulopiformes; family Paralepididae; genus Notolepis; species Notolepis coatsorum. The sequence goes on from NC_140181.1 coordinate 14,497,480, forward strand.
GGACAGCTGTGTTTGGAGGATCAAGAAGAGAGGGGGCGGGGTTTGAGATAGGTCCATCATCACCCGTGCTGTCACTCAATGTGTGTGTGAGCAGCGGATGTGCACTGCCCGAGGAATACCAGGCAGAGAGTGACGTATTCAACCAAGACAGCGGAGGAGGTTAAGGACTCCAGCCTGCCTCATGTGGAAGTGTTTGACCTTCTGTTCGGGACCGTGAGCGGCCATTTTGGAGGGCAGGGTTTCAAGCATCAACAGGGTACTCCTGCATCTAAAACCTGGAACGGGGAGGCGTGGAGTGCCCTTAAGGAATAACTAGGGATGTCAACATTAACCTTAACGTTGGGAGGGGGGTTAAGAAGTGACCTGGGCTGTCTTGCAGCCACAGGACCGCCAGAACAGAGGAAGAGACAACTGCAAGCAGGCAGGCTATACAGTATATGACTATACTGACGGACAAAAAGACACTATTTTATGCCACTGTGGGAATTCGTATGAACTGCTGATGTGAATGTCTCTTTCCTCTGAACTTGTTTAAAAAAAATGAAAAAGAATATTAAATAAAAAGTTGGTCACAAAAAAAATACATTAACCCTATAGCGTGTAAAAAGAAAAATAGCATTAATTTAATCATTACTTTTCATTACCTTTTTTGACCCCAACTGCCTCCCGTAGCTCTGACATCCAGCCACTCCTGGATCACTCTGACATGCAGATCGGGAGACGTGACCAGACATCCCCTGAACGTCTTATCATTCATTATCCCAACAGACTTCTGGATTAAACCAAGTTGTATAAACGATGCGGACGGTGATGAGTGCTCTTTCCCAGCGGAGCGACAAGTACTAAGTAACGGTGCGCAGGTCGAGCTGCACTCTACGCTTGCTGATTAGTTATGCTTCAAGTTTCAAGTTTTGTTTTATTTGTCACATATAAAGTGCATACATATTACAGTGAAATGCTTGGTTCTGTATGAGCCTCATACAGTAAAGAAAAGTAAGTAAAAGAGGAATAAAGTCCCAACACACTATATAAATATACAATACAATATACAAACAAAGGTACAACCTAAGTACAATGGAAGTACAATGGAGTAAAAATGCAGACAATGAAAAAAAGGCAAGATGCAAAATGAGGTATGGATGTAAATAGATAAATTATGGTGTAGTGTTAAAAGTGTTTAAAGTGTTTAAAGTGTATAAAGTGAGTGTTATGGTGAGTGTTTGTTTAAAGTGAGTGTGTGCATGTGGATGTGTGTGCAATGAGTGTAGATGGATGGGTTGATGTTACATAAGAGTCATTGAGCATCCTGACGGAAGCTCCTTTTGAGTCTCTCTGTGCTGGCCATGAGACTCCGGTAGCACTTGCCTGACCGCAGCAGTGCAAAGAGGCAGTTGTTTGGGTGACTAGAGTCTTTAGGACCTTAAAGTTCAGTGTGAATAGCTTTTTACAGCTAACTTCAGGGTGGCAACGTTAAAAGTGGGGTTATCCCATATTCTATGATTACAGAATTAAACGGAGGGAAAGAACATTAAAAAGCAGCAAAAAATGCTGCGAGAGGCAGCTTCTCTTTGAAAGACTGGGTCCAAAGCAACAACAGTGAGGGAGGAGATAAGGATAAAGGTATGTATATAAGTCCTCACTTCTAGCAATGTACTAGCTTGTCTCTAGAGAGTTTCTGGAACTGAAACTAGTGGGGTTATCTCATTCCACTGGTATATTTATTATCCCACTTGGTTTAAGTGAAGGAACATTATTACATTTTCAGACTCAAATATTTGGATGGATATTTTTGCAAATTTCTTGGGCAATATAATTGATTAATCATCAAGGGTAGAAAAAACAGAAGCTTGCCCACGTAAGTGATCACTTGAGCTACAGGCAGTATCAACCTCTTGTTCAAGAACACATGTGTAGACATATCAGTTGAGTGGCCTGCCAGTTAATACAACCTCACCCTGATGTTTTAGATTAGATTCGATTCGATTAATGTATTGTCATCATTACATTACAACAAAAAGGAAGTTAAGCATCCAACCAGAGTGCAAATGTAACAGTAAAGTGCAATAGTAATATGCAATGTACAGGAGATTAAACTGGGTATACATATATAGTGCTAATCAGATGTATGTACAGAGTTGTACCCGCACCAAACCCTGGCAGCAATCCCCCCCACCCCCGCCCCCTCATCCACCTTCACTGGCTCCCCATCAAATCCTGCATCAAACCCTCCTCATCACTTACAAGTCCCTCCACGCTCTGGCACCTCAGTACCTCACTGACCTCCTCCACCCCCACACTCAGTCACGGTCCCTGCGATCCTCAGACACTGTTCAGCTCTCCATTCCCCGAACCAGACTGAGGACCTTTGGGGACAGGGCTTTCAGTGTGGCAACTCCCACCCTCTGGAACTCCCTCCTGCAGAACTCCGCAAAGCCCCAACTCTGGACTGCTTCAAAACAATGACTCAAAACTCGCCTCTTTAACATGGCCTTTGACCCCTAGCTTCCTATATTTAATGTTGTGTGTCTGTCTACCATGTTTGTCTCTTGTCTGTTATCGCCCTATGTAAAGCCACCTTGGGTTTCTTAGTATTAATATGTACAGTGATATAAAGACACTGTGGTAGTAAGCACAACAGTCTGGTAACATCTGGGAGAAGAGAAAATAAAGATGAAGAAAGAGAGATTGGAGATGTTATGTAGCCACGTTTTGTACGTTTGCCGTGTCGTTTCATTAATCTCACACATTTCAAGCAGCGGTGATGTTCAGAATGCAGAATGCTTTACGTTCACCTTCTCCGCTAGCGTTAGCTGTTAGCAATGACAGCAGCCAGCTAGATTAACTCGCTTGTTGGATTATCTCACATTCGCTATTAGGTAAAAACAAAACCACACGTTTTTTTTCCTTCGTTTTTTTTTTTTATTATTATTATCTCCCCCCCCCCTCCTTTTTCCGATTTTCCTCCCATCCCACTGTTAGTCGTTATGCCAATTCCCAACCCCCTTCCTGGTTGTTGCGCACTTTCCCCTACTGTTGGTCCGAGAGGCCGGAGACTGTCACATGCTTTCCTCCGACGCATGTGCAGCCAGCCGGCAGCCAGCCTGGCCGCGCAGATTCTCACCGGGAGAGTGTAACGTGTGGGAGGCCGCACTACCTCTCACCAGATCCTACCTTCGCTGAGCAGGCGCCCCGACCGAACTGTAGGGGTCGCTGTCCACAACGCCCAGGACCCACCCACGGCTCCCCTCCCCCCTAACTCAGCCAAACGAGTTAGTATAGCGATCAGCCCGAGCCAAGGCAATGCTGACTCTCCGGGAGTCGAGACCGCAGCCTCTTGCATTGGTGACGAGCACAATCTCCGCTACGCCACCTGACCGCCCACAAAACCACACGTTAACGTGAAAGCTCAGACATTTCAAGCGTCAACGGTGTAACTTTCGGAATGAATGCTTCCCCCCCCCCCTGGAAATAATGTTAGCCTGCTGCGACTCCCAAATATCTATCTGTTTTGCCCCTCCCTAGTAGGTGCCCTTTTTTCTTTTCGTACCCTGCCCTTCAAACAGTCCACCACTGGCTGATACAGTCTGTAGAGGATGAATGGCAGCGGGGAGATCACACAGCGCTGCTGTGTACTCTGTGATCACAGGGGAGGAGAGAGTGCTATTGATCTTAACCAGCTGGGCTGTCACTGAGAAAGGAGTGGTACCAGTGAATGAGGTGTGGGGGCTTTGTCCAATCTTTGCATTTTGGCAAACAGCAGGAGGTGTGGTTGGATTGTGTTGAAGGCAGAGGAGAAGTCCATGAACAGCGTTCTTCTTGCGTGTGTTTTTTGGGGAGATCCAGGTGTCAGAGGGTAGCAACGGCATCCTCTGTGCTGCGTCCGTTTTCTATAAGCAAACTGGAACGGGGTCCGGTCTCCTCTCCGCTGATGAGACACTGGTCCGGTCTCCTCTCCGCTGATGAGAACGGGGTCCGGTCTCCTCTCCGCTGATGAGAACGGGGTCCGGTCTCCTCTCCGCTGATGAGAACGGGTCCGGTCTCCTCTCCGCTGATGAGACACTGGTCCGGTCTCCTCTCCGCTGATGAGAACGGGGTCCGGTCTCCTCTCCGCTGATGAGAACGGGGTCCGGTCTCCTCTCCGCTGATGAGAAAGGGTCCGGTCTCCTCTCCGCTGATGAGAACAGGGTCCGGTCTCCTCTCCGCTGATGAGAACGGGGTCCGTTCTCCTCTCCGCTGATGAGAACGGGTCCGGTCTCCTCTCCGCTGATGAGAACGGGGTCCGGTCTCCTCTCCGCTGATGAGACACTGGTCTGTAATCATTGTGCTCTTTGGGGGATGTCTTCTTTGGGATGAGTATGATGTGTGATGTCTTCCATACTATGACAGACATTATGTCAAGTCAAGTCAAGAGTTTTATTTGTCACGGCATACAAGCATACAGTGAAATGCGGGGGGGGGTCATGCCCGCAGCGATTGTGCAATAATACAAGTAATAAGAATAGGAATGAGAATGAGACATTTGTGCAATAATACAAGTAATAAGAATAAGACATAACAGGTATAATGTACATACATTTTACAAAAAGCATGCTAAGACATGCTAAGGTCCTGCGATAGTGCAATACAATGTTAGCTACGGATGAGGCACTGGGTCTTATGTACACTACTATACAATGCTATACTATACAATCTACAGTTATATTATGTGTCCTTATGCTAACTTGCTATATCCATCTATTTACTATACAAGAACCACTCCCGTTCTTATATATATATTTTTTTTTAAGTGACCTTTTCATTGTGTAAATTGTGTGTGTGTGTGTGTGTGTGTTCATGCTAAAGTGACTGTTAGTGTGTGAGCGAATACAGTGTGTGTGTTATGTGTGTGCTCATGTGTGCTTGTGCGTGGAGAGTTCAGTGTTCAAGACTCTGATGGCCTGGGGGAAGAAGCTGAGCCGAAGTCTCTCTGTCCTAGTTGCTGGTGTTCCCAGGCGTTTGCCTGACCGCAGCAGCTTGAACAGGCTGTTGTTGGGGTGGTGAGGGTCTTTCATTATTCTGCAGGCTCTGGATTTGCACCTCTTGTTATGCAGGGGTGGTAGTGCAATACCCGTAGTACGCTCAGCTGAGCGCACCACTCTCTGTAGGGCCTTCTTGTCCTGTGCCTTGCTGTTTCCATACCAGGCAGTGATGTTTCCAGTCAAGATGCTCTCTACAGCTCCGGAGTAGAAGGACTGGAGTATCTTCCCCGATACTCTGAACTTCCTTAACTGTCTCAGGTGGTAGAGGCGCTGCTTCGCCTTCTTTACGACTGAGTCTATGTGTGTTGTCCATGTCAGATCTTCTGAGATGTAGCGCCGTTTATCCACAGTGGTGTGTGTGTTCCCTGCTGTGTTCTCCTAAAATCCACGATCAGCTCCTTGGTTTTACCAAGGTTCAGGAGCAGGCTGTTGTCCTGACACCAGCGTTCCAGTGCATCAACCTCCTATAAATAATAATAATAATAATAATTTAAAAATTTAAAAAAAGAAATTAAATAAAAAATATATAAAAAAAATATATATATTATATATATAAGAATACACATTAAATAATAATAATAAAAAAAATGTAAAAAAAAATATATGGACTCTGCCTTTAAGATCTGGAGCGATAAGGGTATATCTAGTTTTAAAGATCTGTATATTGACAATACATGTTTTTGCCTCTTTTACTCAGCTGACTCAAAAGCATGACATCCCTCAGACTAATTTCTTCCGGTATATGCAAATTTGTGACTTTGTACGCAACAGATGTCCTCAATTTCCCAATATGCCTGAAAAAACAACTTTAGATGAATTTCTAGATGTTAATGTATACAGAAGGGGAGCGATTGGAGTATTGTATGATATGTTGTCGACCCTACATTCCCCCTCTCTCACTATTATTAAATCACATTGGGAGGATGATCTGTCTGTAGAATTTTCGGATTCAATAATAATAATAATAATAACTTTATTTGTATAGCACTTTTCATACAGAGGTTGCAGTTCAAAGTGCTTCACAACAGTAAAAAATACAGGCATAAGCGAGCATAAAAAGATAGACAGGTAGAATCACAGTGTTTCACATTAGGATCTAGCATCCCAATAGGCTCTCCGCTTACAGTTTTCAGTAACACAAATAGTAAAAATAGTTTAAAATGATTCAGTTTAAAAATAGTAAAAAAATTATAAAATAGAACGGACATAAAAAATACAGGCATGAGCGAGCATAGCAAGATATGGCAAATCACAGTGTTTCACATTAGGATCTAGCATCCTAATAGGCTCTCTATTCAGTAATACCAACATACTTCACAGTACATATTGCTGTAACTTTAGTGATATTAGATCACAGGGACACGAACCCACACTGTAACTTTAGTGATACTAGATCACAGGGACTCGAACCCACACTGTAACTTTAGTGATACTAGATCACAGGGACTCGAACCCACACTGTAACTTTAGTGATACTAGATCACAGGGACTCGAACCCACACTGTAACTGAGGGGTTACAAAACCCTGACTGTATTAAAGATTGTGATAGATTAAACCACTGCTAGTTATGTACTTTAATTACTGGCCAGACAGTACATCAAATATAGATGGTGAACACCCACAAGAACACGGCATTGACAAAGAAATAGTATTTGAGGGTAATTTATTATTATTAGGCAACGTTAGGTTACAGAATGAGAATTAGGGTCGCGCTTGTATGGCGAAGAATATACGTAAAGTCAGTCAATAGCATGAGTCACTAAGAATAGCAGGAATCCTACGATGGGTCTAAGTTGACACCACCTGTCGTATAGTAGCAACTATATAGGGCAACACTGGTACCGCCGGGAGACAATGGGTTCCCTCCGGGGGTGTAAGGCCTGGAGGGTAGAGGAATGTTCGGGTACTCCGTCTGATTCAATGAGGAATAAAGAGACTCCAGGTACAGGAGTCGGTCCTTGTAAATCCCTTGATCAGCAGCAAAGTAATAATTGTAATCCAACTGCTCGACAGCATTGATGACAGCTAGCCAGCCTCCGTCCACGAGGCCGGCCCGAGTTGTAATCCTCACAAGGTTGAATCCCAAACGATAGTGGAAATCAACTATGCTCTTCTCCGGGTACCACGTTCCAAATCAATATAATCCAACCAGTAATGGTTCTGCAATCGCCGACGCCGATTCTCCTGTGTACATGTCCAACGGTTCTCCGCCTAGGACTCCTCGGGTGTGGGCGACGTATTTAGGCCACACACCCTGGTTAAGTACACTAGCTAAAAGACACGACGAACCGCTGGGTAATGCTACACACGAACTAACTGTGGCCGCACGATATACAATAAATGAACGACTATTTACTTCACATTAGATTAAGTCGAACTCAACGTTACTTCATTAAACTCTGACACTTTTACCATTCTATTCGCACGCGGTTCTCAATGCTCTGTTAGACGCAAGGTTGCTCACTTCACTGTTTTACCGAACTGCTGCTGTTCGCACCTGCGCCGTATTTATACTTAAGTGAATATCTAGTCCCAACCTCAGTCCTTGTCTGGTATCACTACGCTGACTCCGGGCATGTTCCGACATGCCTGCAGTTGTCTTTGAACTTGCCGTTGGGGGCTTGCGCGCTGGCGCCTGGGGGCGCTGTCCAATAGGAGAGCGAATATTACTCTGGTTTGAACGCAGGTAAAGGGATATTCCGTGTATATATATAAATAATATACAAAGTATATCAAACAATAAAGGTAGATTCTCAGTTTAATCTGGCCCTTCACAACACACACTGTAACTTTAGTGATACTAGATCACAGGGACTCGAACCCACACTGTAACTTTAGTGATACTAGATCACAGGGACTCGAACCCACACTGTAACTTTAGTGATACTAGATCACAGGGACTCGAACCCACACTAACTTTAGTGATATTAGATCACAGGGACTCGAACCCATACTAAATAGTGGGACCTATTGCATGAACAAATAATCACAGTGTTTCACATTTGGATCTAGCAAATAATAAAAATAGTTTAAAATGATTCAGTTTAAAGATAGTCATCAGTAAGAAGTAAAAAGTGCAATAACCGACACATGAATTTGATAGGCAGTGTATAAGAGTAGGCAGGGTAAGAATAGTGCAGGTAAATACAAGTTGTGTCAGGATATTCCTGATGTTTCCTCTTGCCACTAGGTGGTAGCAGATATCTATCAGTGAAATGCCTGAGCAAAGAGATAGGTTTTAAGCTGTCTTTTAAAGATGTCTAGCGAGTTGGCTTCCCTGATGTTTTGGGGTAGTTTGTTCCATAGTTTTGGGGCATAGTTGATAAAGGCTGCATTACCGATCCTCTTTCGACTGCTTCTGGGAGCCTCTAGTAGTCCAGCAGCTGATGATCGCAGTGTTCTTGCTGGTGTGTAATTTATTAGAGTGTTGGCGATGTAGCTAGGTCCCTGTCCATTTAGAGCTTTGTATGTAAGGAGAAGGACCTTAAAGTCAAATGTTACAGGAAGCCAGTGTAAAGCAGCTAAGACTGGACTAATGTGCTCTCTCCTTTTGGTTCTAGTTAGCAGTTGGGATGCAGAGTTTTGGATTAGCTGAAGCCTCTCTGTGGTTTTCTTAGGGAGACCTGTGAAAAGTGCATTACAGTAGTCTAACCGGCTAGATATGAATGCATGAATTAGCTTCTCAGCATCGTTCTGATTAATAAATGGTCATACTTTTGCTATATTTCTGAGATGGAAGAACGATGTTTTCGTCACTTTGCTAATATGAGAATTGAAGTTCAGTTCTGAATCTATGATAACCCCAAGACTAGTGACCTCAGATTTGATCCAAGGGGTTAGTCCCCCTAGGTTCTTTATTAATGTTTCTTTTTTAGTTTTGGAGCCGATAATTAGAATTTCAGTTTTGTTCTCGTTTAGTTTCAGGAAGTTCTGTATCGTATCGCTCTCGCTCGGCATCGCTCTCTGCACTATCTCGCATACGTGCACGCGCACTGAATAAAGACCACAATGTACCTTTAATCCCAATATTTGTCTGACCACACCCCTATCAGCTTACCCATATAAGCAGGGGTGGGGCCACCCACTCTCCTCCTTCTCGCTTTCACCACAAGGAAGAAGTGCCTCGGTAGATCCCCACACTTGACACCATGATGGAAGAAAGGTTTAGGAGCAGCTTGGGAAACAAGGATACGTTGACATCATATCTTTATTTTCTCTCTCACTATTTTCGAGAAAATACGGCGATATTGTCTTCGTACTGGAGTGTCTGGAAGATGATGATCATTCTAAAAACCCTCCACCGGTTTTCGTATTGGGAGCACGCCGCTGCATGCTTCTCAACTGCAGTTCCTTGCTGTGTTTGTTGGGGTGAAACCTGTCAGGCCACAGCTGAACTGTCGGACATGCCGCTGTTGTGAGAAGCGGTGCGTTCCAGGTTGGGTGAGTAGTGTTTGCTGGCGGGCTCCACTTGTCTGTTAGTGCTATGGGGGCTACTTGACAAAGTTTATGGAAACCGGCCCCAGGCTAGGGTCCTTTGTTCAGCCACCTAGGCGACAGAAGGCCTTGGTCTGAAGACCATTATAGTTTTAACTAGTGGGCCGCGACCATTGACACTGGTGATCCCTGTGTGTTCTGGACGAGTGGATTCTCTCTGTCACCGTGTTAAGGCCCCATCTTTCATATCCAAATGAGAGTATTCCTTCACGAGGGGATATGTGCATGTAATGTGCGATAGCGGCAGATTCATGTTCAAAGTCAGCTACACAGGCCAGTTGGTACTGTGCTGATTCCGTCGGATGTGGTAAAGTCACCGTTGTGAAGCGGTGTTGACATCTTGTTTTCTCTTTTCTCTTAAAAAGTGAGGAGAGGTTCAGAACGGCGGCCTGTCTGGGTGAGTGTTATGTCATTGTTTACATGTTCATAGCTTACGGTTAGCCAGTCAGCTGTTAACTGCTGCGTTAGCCTGCTGGATCGCTGCATGGCCTGCTTAGGGCCTACTATTAGCCAGTCAGCTGTTAGCTGCGGGGCTAGCATGTCGTGGTCGCTAGGTAATGTTAGCTTGCTGCTATGGCCATGGCCTGGCGCGGGGTAGCTTAGCTTCTCACGCGCCGCCGTGAGCTCGCTTCTGATCGCATGCGTCTCGCGAGCAGAAGCAGTAGCACCCGAACGGTTGGAGCAGCCGTTAGCTTGATGCTATTCTGTTGAACGTGCTTTGATTTTAACATGTTTTACACTCTTGACCACGACGTCATCCTTGACAGGGGATGTTTTCGTCGACCCTGCCCTGAGCCAGGACGGCAAGGTTGCATCAACAGGGGACTGTAGTGCGGGTTGGGGCGGTGACGCTGCCCAGTTCGGACAACACAGGAGCGGCTGTGTTTCCTACGGTGTCTGTGACTGCACTTCGCTGATCTGCGTTCCGGGTAGGAACGGGGTTGACCAGACCTCATAACACGTCTTCTGGTTTTACTTTGCTAAATGTATTGTGAATAACGGTGTTTTTCCCAAAACGTGTGTTGCTACAATGCATTTAGGATACGTTGCGGGTTATGTGTGAGCTGTTTTTGTCACTGGCAGTTAGCTTCTCCGTGCAAACGGGATGTAATGATCTGGTTGTTGTGTGAGAAACACGGCCGTGTACTCACAACTAAGGTAACTAACCTATGAAGCTATGCTTGGTGACAAGTGAGTAAAAGAATGTTCTTTCTCAGACTGTAATGACAATGAACAGTGTGTTCACACATTAACAGGTTTTCCTGTTTTAACTGGCCGTATTGAGGGTAAAATAGGAGGATTGTGTTTCCCCCCCGGTTCCCTGGGGACTTTTTCATCCTCCTATCAGACATGTTGTGCATTAATTGTGTCTTTTGTGTGGTAGGGATACGATGTAACTCTTAGCTTGATTGCTGAGGTTGTGCTAAATCTGCTGGAGAAACTTTTTTCCTAAAGGGAAATTGGTTTGGTTGCTGTCATGTGTGCTTAGCAAGGCCTGTGGTCGATACTAATCAAGAATGATGTATTCTCTCATTGTGAAAAAAACGGTGTTCCTCTGTTGAGTGTTTTTGCCATTTTTTGTAGGTGATGATGGGTTGTGTGTGTCATGTGACCTACAACTGGGTTGTACTGGCCACAGAAGCACATGTGTATGTTGGACCGGGGTTCTTAGAGCCCTCTCTATTCTGTGTTTTTCCTTAGTAAAAATCAGATAGCAGGTTAGCTCATGCGCTGTGTGGAGCTGTGAAACGCTTCATAGAGCTGACTATGACTGTGTCATATTCTCTTTTTGTCGTTACATCGTATCATGGGTGTGGGGTCGTAAAGGGGTGAACTGGTAACCTTTCCTCTCCCCATTGTTCTGTCGGTCAGGGGTACACCCCCTGTCCTTCAAGGTTCCCGTCACGTGGCGGTTCGGCACGTTACGGGGGGGGGGGGGGGGATGGGGGGGGGAGGGAGTTCCTGGTCCCACGGCCTGGTATATTGGGCGTGTGCACCGCAGGAATTCCCCCGCCTTAGAGTACGTCACCGTGCGCGTCTCTGTTGGTAGGACTTCCGTGTGCTGTTCAGGTCCATGTGATGGATCTGTTTTCAGGGGGGGTGGTCAGGGCTCCTCCTCACCAAGCGCCTATTCAGGCCTTCTGTGAGTTCGGACTCCTTCTTCCATGTGAGGAAGCCTCCATCAGAGTACAGAGCCTTCCTCCTCAGATTGTCAAAGTGAGTGGACCCTCTAGAAGGGTCCTTTTCTATTGTATGTATATTCGATTCAATTCGTTTATTGAGTGTGTATGGGTTCAGTGCCTCTTCCCCGGAGGCCCTAAAACCAGTTTTTTACATGGCTCAAGGTGCAATATATTCTTTTCAATCTGTACAGCTCGCGTGGGAAGTCTCTCTGGGGATCCCCGTCTCTTTCCTATGGGAGGGTGGTGGGATGTAAAAATGTGAACATTTTTTACCCCGGCTGTGTAGACTGGGATACATACTGTTGATGCTTCCTTCTTTCTATTCCAGAAGTGTTGGAGTTAGGGAGTGTCACACCCCTCTTGTCGTTCCCCTGGGCGCCTTGGGGATTCAATGACAGGTCTAAATAGCCTGTTCATTGATGGGGGTGTGTCCCGACGCACGTATAGTGCTAGCTCGCTGTAAACAGGCGATTGACTGGCACGCCTTGGTTGCTTGTGGTTGAAACAGCGTTTTTATAAAGCAACTGAGATGGGGGTTTTTCCTCTTCCGACGACCACATCCCATGACCTGGGTGGGTTGTCGACGGATTCTCGTTCATGTCTGGGGGATGATGACGGGATGGATCTGAACATATGTGGTGGGGTCTCACGCCCTTGGGGTGGGCCACCAGGCGCGGTTCGTCCGAACGTCTGGGTGGCGCCTTCTTTTCATGTTAAGATCAACACGCATATCTGCCCTTCTCCTGGAGTAGGCATGTCGGCGTGGTTAGGGCACGGGACTGGTTCTGGTCACGCTGGTCCAGATCAGTTGAACCCGTTGTCCGCCGGGGATGCAGATCTGCTGTTCTGGTACCCTGAGGGACTTGGGCTTTTTTCAGGGGGAAAAATGCCAGGTCGGTCTGGGTGTCACAGGGTTAAGCGCTATGGAGACCCTGGTTGGGTATGTTTTTACTCAGCACTGTCGTCATGGCTTACAGCCATGCCATTCTGTACGCGCTCGATCTCGTCGGATCTCGGCCGCTACACAGGTTGGTCCTGGTTAGTACTTGGTTGGGAGACCGCCGGGGAATACCAGGTACGGTGTGCTTAGGGGCTGGTTCTCCATTATTTTTCGCTCCTCTCTCACGCATGGCGAAGAGGGGCCTGTGGGGGTGGTTTTTTTACCTCCTCTGGTGACCCTGTGCTTCCCGTACCGCCAGGCCCGGTCCGAAGTGATGTTTGCGACCCGTAGGCCTGGGTTAACCCTTTTTGGAAACTGAAACACTTGTACTGCGGTATAGCCGGTGTATACCCGCAGGTGTGTTTTGGAGTTTTTTCTTGAGGGGTTATAGGAACAACCACCGCATTGGGTAACACCGAGGTGGTTGATTCCCTGGTGTGTTGGAGCAGTGTCAACTCCCGGGTTCACCGTTTGAGGGTGCCCCTGCACGTTCATGACGTCTGCCAATCGTGTCAGCCTTCTCTGCCTCGACCCCTCTGGGTGGGGGTTTTTAAATGGAGGCTTGGTCATGCAACACCGCCAGCTTACGCTCCTTCCGCCGGGGCGGCTGTGTTCAGCTGTCCCCTCTGGCGCCTGTCTCGTCCGCAGTCTCCAGGCTAGGGTTAACAGCCTGTTGCCTGGTTTTTCCCCGGTGCGCTGCCTGCTTCCGTTGGTTAACCTTTTTTGTGTGCTTACGGCCATGCTGACTGCCTGTTCTGCAGGGTCAGTGTGCCAGGCGGTGTACTATTGGGGGGACAGGGCCCGCTCGGCTTACGGCCATACCAACCTGAACACGCCCGATCTCGTCCGATCTCGGAAGCTAAGCAGGTTCTGGCCTGGTTAGTACTTGGATGGGATTCCGCCTGGGAATACCAGGTGCAGTAACTGATGGGCCTTTGTCCGAATACGCTGGCGATGTGGGGGGCGGGGCACTACGTGCCCACCTGGTGGGGTCTTGATGCTGGCATCATGGACTTCTCCGGGCCCCCATTCTAGGGAGTCCAGTCCTTTTGGTGGGTCTGGGTCTTCCTTCGTGCTCCGCTGCTACGGCCTTGCCACGGGGTTGGGTTTGCCCTTGACCCCGTGATTCTGGGGGCAGTAACGAGGTTGTTCCTCCGTTCGTTCCCGGGTGGCATGCGGGTTGTGCGTGTGTGTAGTCGTGGGGTCAAGCCACGGTCTGCTCACCCTGTGCGTTGAGTTGCTTGAGTGCCTCTTCGCACGGTCGGGTCCGTCGCCCTCCCGTGAAGCCCCTAATAGGGGGGGTGCCCGCCATTAGGGTGGGTCGGGGGGGCTCGGCCCTCCCTGTTCTGATGGTTTGTGGGGGGCTGTCAGCGGGGTGTATTTGTCGGCCGTTGGCTCTCGCTCGGCCTCCCTTGTGCAGAGAGCGATGCCGAGCGAGAGCGATACGATACAGAACGTTAGGTTATGACTATAACCAAGTTCTGTTAGTATAGCGAAGCTCGGCATCCGACGCCGCTGCAGCCTTTGACCTCGCCTTGTGGCGAAAGCTTGGGAAGGAGGAGAGTGGGTGGCCCCACCCCTGCTTATATGGGTAAGCTGATAGGGGTGTGGTCAGACGAATATTGGGATTAAAGGTACATTGTGGTCTTTATTCAGTGCGCGTGCACGTATGCGAGATAGTGCAGAGAGCGATGCCGAGCTTCGCTATACTAACAGAACTTGGTTATAGTCATAACCTAACGTTCTTACTCATCCATTTATTTATTGCCAGTAAGCAGTCTGTAATGGAGCTAATCGCTGTATCATTTGGTTCAGCAGATATGTACAGTTGTGTATCATCTGCATAGCTATGGAAATCTACATTATGTTCTCTGATGATATCACCCAGCGGTAACATGTAAAGGGAGAAGAGTAAAGGACCTAAGCAACTCCCTTGTGCAACTCCATAGTTGTTGTCGTATATATCAGACATGTGATCTCCTAGTTTAACATAGAATTTCCTCCCTCTGATGTATGTTTTAAACCAGCCCAGCACATGTTCTGAGAAACCGACATGGTTTTCAAGACGATTGATTAGAATATCGTGATCGATTGTATCAAATGCTGCACTGAGATCTATAATAATAATAATAATAATGGATTGGATTTATATAGCGCTCTTCTCTGACTCAGAGCGCTTCACAGAGTCCATTATTCGTTCATACACAGTCATACCGGTGGTGGTAAGCTACAATTGCAGCCAGAGCTGCCCTGAGGCAGACTCACGGAAGCGTGGCGAATAATCATCGCCTACGGCCCCTCCGACCACCACCAACATTCATTCACATGCATACGCATTCATACGAGGCAAGTAGGTTAAGTGTCTTGCCCAAGGACACAACGGCAATGGGATGGACATGGGCTTGAGCGGGATTCGAACCACCAACCCTTCGATCATTGGACGCCCCGCTCTACCCCTGAGCCATAGCCGCCCCATAGCAGCCCATAGATCTAACAGGATAAGGATGGAGATCTTATTCTCGTCAGAGTTTAGTCTGAGGTCACTGATTATTTTGGTGAGGGCAGTTTCAGTGCTATGATATTTTCTGAATCCTGACTGAAATTCTTCTAAGATGTTGTTTTCTTCAAGAAAGGAATTTATTTGAACTGAAACTATCTTTTCAAGTACTTTTCTAATGAATGGTAGGTTGGATATTGGATGATAATTTGCCATTTCATTACTATCCAAGTTAAGTTTTTTTAGTAATGGCTTTACAACTGCTGTTTTAAAGGCATCCGGGAAAATACCAGTCCTAAGGGAAGTGTTTATGATATCTAGCACAGGGCTTGAAACACTATTAAATACCCGTTTGAAGAAAGCTGTAGGTATAGGGTCAATGTCTGAGGTGGAGGAGTTACATTCTGAGACAGTTTTGCAGAGTACATCTAATGTGATGCATGTGAAACTTCTCATGGTTACATTGCACGGTTTGCCGCAATCAGCTTTATTTCCATCATGAGTAATGCTGGCCCTGATCAAGGTTATTTTGTTGTTAAAGAATAGTGCAAGTTCTTCACACTTAACCGTTGATGACTGAGGAGGTGTAGGGGCAGTGTTGAGTAGTACATTAATAGTGGAAAAGAGGATTCTGGAGTTTTCAGCATTTTCTGTAATGATTTTAGAGAAGTAATCTTTCCTTGCTAAGCGGATGGTTTTATTATAAGCAGTTAAAGCATCTTTGTATATATCACAGCATATGGTGGTTTTTGTTTTTCTCCATTTTCGCTCCGCTGCACGACATTTCCTTTTTTCTTCGTTGACCGTATTATAGTTTAACCAGGGCGAGGCTCTAGTTTTCTTCTTTTTCGTTTTTAATGGGGCGACAGAATTTAATATAGATGACATTGCATCATTGAGATTTTCTACCATTTCATTTAGAGAGCTGTCATGATTGTGTGGTTCATGTAGTCTGATAAGATCAATGAACTTTGATTCAGCTTTGTCGTTTAGGAGCCTCTTTTTAACTATGATTTCTTTTTTGTTTTAGTAAGGGTTATTTGAGTATCAAAAAATATACAGTGATGGTCGGAGAGAGGTAATTCAGTTATTGAGATATTTGTTATGCTTAGCCCAGTTGTTGTTATAACTAAGTCTAGTGTATTCCCAAGCCTGTGAGTTGCATTTGTTATATGCTGTATTAGGTCAAAGCTATCCAGTAGATTTTTTAGTTCTATAGTTTTGGAGTCTGTTTTCTTATTAAAATGGATGTTCAAGTCTCCATTTAGGATCACCTTATCATATCCGGTAACACATAGCGAGATCAGTTCAGAGAGCTCCTGTATAAATATTGGTGAGTGTCTAGGCGGGCGGTATATTGTGACAATAATAGTTGATTCTGTTTTTAGTTCAATGGCAAGATATTCCATTGACATGAACTCGCCTAGTTCTGTGATTCTAAACAAGAGTTTTGAGGAGAAGATTGCTGCAACTCCTCCGCCCCTTTTATTTTTTCTGGGTATTTGAAAAAAGTTATAGTCTGGTGGACAAGCTTCTATCATTATTGATGTAGCTGTGTCATTATTTAGCCATGTCTCTACTAGGCAGATGCAATCTAAGTTATTTTCTTTAATCAGATCATTTACTAAGAATGTTTTATTATTCAGTGATCTGACATTTAGGAAAGCTAATTTTATTTGTTGGACTTCTTTAGAGGAGGTCTGCTTTGGCTTGACCGTGATGGCCCTGAGGTTAATAGCAGGTAAACGCATTGATGGCGTATATTTTTCAATGGCAATCTATTCTCCGGAATGTTCACTCTTCCTCAATATGTGCCAGACATTGGCTCCTACAGTTTAAGGTGTTACACTGTCTATATTTCTCAAAGGAGAAGTTGGCTAAGATTTATCCAGGGACAGATCCTTTGTGCAATAGGTGCAAGACAATGACGGGTTCTCTCGTTCATACATTCTGGACTTTTTTATATAACTATTGGACATCTATATTTGATACTTTTTCTGTAATATTTGGAACCAAACTTGACCCTTCCCCTATAATCGCAATCTTTGGAGTGGCACCAGAGGATATGCCTATTCACATAAAACACTCGAAAATCATTGCTTGGACCAGAGAGGTAATGGGGTTCCTGCACTTAGAAAAGATGAGATGCACCTTAGGAGGCTCTACAGATAGATTCTATAAGACATGGCAACCTTTTTTGAGAATGAAAGGATGTGTACACTTCCATAGTTGACTCTACGAGTCTATGTTGAGACCTCGGGGCAAGTTGAAGATGTGAATGTGTTTTTGTTTTGTTACGTTTGCATTTTACTTATTTCTGTTAGTTTAGTGTTTGTCTAATGTGAGTCTGAGTTGAACCTGGGAGGGGGGGGGGTGGGCTGGTGGGAGGGAACTGGTGGGAGGGAGTGGGGGTGGGGGGGGGGAGAACCAAAGTGGATGTCTCTTCGTTTGACACTGACCATATCCTGTATGCTGGTTGAAAGTGAAAAAAAAATTATATAAAAAAAAAAAAAAGTTTAAAAACAGAATAAAAAAAAATAATCTTATAGTAAAATTTAAACTACAATCTGTTTTTCTCTACCATGAAACTCTGGTATTGCAGATGCATTTTTGGCTTATGTTCTTTTCAGGATCGGTTTTTGTTGATTGTTGATTGTTGATTTTTTGTTTGTTTGTTTGTTTGTTTTATCTTGCACACTTAAACAGTTTTTGTTCTTTTCTGGATCGGTTTTTGTTGATTTTTGATTGTTGATTTTTTTTTCTTTGTTTGTTATATTTTGAAAACGTTGAAGAATTCGTTTTTTGAATTAGGGGTAGGTTGCTCTATAAGCCTTCGGCTTCAAACCTCGATTTTTCTTTTTGTTTATGTTTATTTATTTGTATTTGTAAACATTCGAAATAAATAATTCATTCATTCATTCAGACACTATGACTGGTGGTGCAGACACTATGCCTGGTGCAGACACTATGGCAGACACTATGACTGGTGCAGACACTATGACTGGTGCAGACACTATGCCTGGTGCAGACACTATGCCTGGTGCAGACACTATGGCAGACACTATGACTGGTGCAGACACTATGACTGGTGGTGCAGACACTATGACTGGAGCAGACACTATGACTGGTGCAGACACTATGACTGGTGGTGCAGACACTATGCCTGGTGCAGACACTATGGCAGACACTATGACTGGTGCAGACACTATGACTGGTGCAGACACTATGACTGGTGCAGACACTATGCCTGGTGCAGACACTATGGCAGACACTATGACTGGTGGTGCAGACACTATGACTGGTGCAGACACTATGACTGGTTTTGCAGACACTATGACTGGTGGTGCAGACACTATGACTGGTGGTGCAGACACTATGACTGGTGCAGACACTATGACTGGTGGTGCAGACACTATGACTGGTGCAGACACTATGACTGGTGGTGCAGACACTATGACTGGTGCAGACACTATGACTGGTGCAGACACTATGACTGGTGCAGACACTATGACTGGTGCAGACACTATGACTGGTGGTGCAGACACTATGACTGGTGCAGACACTATGACTGGTGCAGACACTATGACTGGTGGTGCAGACACTATGACTGGTGCAGACACTATGACTGGTGGTGCAGACACTATGACTGGTGCAGACACTATGACTGGTGCAGACACTATGACTGGTGGTGCAGACACTATGACTGGTGCAGACACTATGACTGGTGGTGCAGACACTATGACTGGTGCAGACACTATGACTGGTGCAGACACTATGACTGGTGGTGCAGACACTATGACTGGTGGTGCAGACACTATGACTGGTGCAGACACTATGACTGGTGGTGCAGACACTATGACTGGTGATTGATTTGTCTGTAAACAAGACCGAAAAAGAAACTTCATTCATTCATTCATGTAATTATGAGATAATAAATAAGATAATAAATAATCGTTTCTGTGCTCTCCTCCCTCCTCTCTCCTGTCTCCTCCCTCCTCTCTCCTGTCTTTTGTCTCCTCCCTCCTCTCTCCTCCCTCCTCTCTCCTCCCTCCTCTCTCCTCCCTCCTCTCTCCTGTCTCCTCCCTCCTCTCTCCTCCCTCCTCTCTCCTCCCTCCTCTCTCCTCCCTCATCTCTCCTCTCTCCTCCCTCCTCCCTCCTCTCTCCTCCCTCCTCCCTCCTCTCTCCTCCCTCCTGCTTCCTGCCTCCTCTCTCCTCCCTCCTCTTTCCTCTCTCATCTCTCATCTCTCCTCTCTCCTCTCTCCTCCCTCCTCCCTCCTCTCTCCTCTCTCCTCCCTCCTCCCTCCTCCCTCCTCCCTCCTCCCTCCTCCCTCCTCTCTCCTCTCTCCTCCCTCCTCTCTCCTCCCTCCTCCCTCCTCCCTCCTCCCTCCTCTCTCCTCTCTCCTCCCTCCTCCCTCCTCCCTCCTCAGAGGAGAGGGTGATTCAGCTGAAGCAGCGTCGCCTCTTGGACTGACTCTCTGAGGCTGTAATTGAAACAAGCGGAGGTGTTTCTGTGATGTATCATCTATGAGGAGGTGTTTCAGTGATGTATCATCTATGAGGAGATGTTGGCCGCGGTGTGTTTCAGTGATGTATCATCTATGAGGAGATGTTGGCCGCGGTGTGTTTCAGTGATGTATCATCTATGAGGAGATGTTGGCCGCGGTGTGTTTCAGTGATGTATCATCTATGAGGAGATGTTGGCCGCGGTGTGTTTCAGTGATGTATCATCTATGAGGAGATGTTGGCTGTGGTGTGTTTCAGTCATGTATCATCTATGAGGAGATGTTGGCCGCGGTGTGTTTCAGTGATGTATCATCTATGAGGAGATGTTGGCTGTGGTGTGTTTCAGTCATGTATCATCTATGAGGAGATGTTGGCTGCGGTGTGTTTCAGTCATGTATCATCTATGAGGAGATGTTGGCTGCGGTGTGTTTCAGTCATGTATCATCTATGAGGAGATGTTGGCTGCGGTGTTTACCGAAATATATTAAAGAAAAAAACACCACAGGCTTCCAAGGACAACTGGGTTATATTATTACCATTATGAAACCCAGCGTTTGGCAAGTTACTCAGGAAGTGTAATTAGTTACTTATTACCCATTTAAAAAGTAATCCAAATTACTTTACTGATCAAAGTAATTAGTTACATTACTAGTTATGTTACTCGTTACTTTTGCTTACACACCCTTCAAAAAAAGTTAGGTGCAACCTGTTTAGCTTCTATTGTTAGCTGTCCAGATGTCAGCTGTGGTGGAAACAAAGTCTACTTCTCCGAGTGTGACCTTCAAATGAGCTTCCATCACCACATTATTATTCTCTCTGGAGGAGCCGGCCAACGACTTTCTCTGTTGGTAGCTTGCCGTTGTTCTTTGTGGGTATTTTCTCGATGATGCGTCAAAATGAGGGCGAGCCAACCGTGGAAACAGGTAACATCTACGATATACCTGCAGAGCTTCTTCAGATCTTCTCCTCTCACAGAAACACAAAAATTGGGACATCTATGGATCTCAGGGAATGTAATGTATTCCCAGTGTCAGAAATACTGTGTCTGTAACGTTCCCCCCGGTCCTGCTCCACAACCCCCATTTGTCCATGGACATTTCCCACGCCTGAACTACGTCTCTCAACCACCAGGTGGCCTAGTTCAGTGTATTCATCTTTGTTGTCTTGTATTTATTAATTTCCTGTCTGTCATCACCAATCTGTTGTGTGTTCATCTGTTGTCAGTTCTGTGCCCCATTGTCTAATTTAGTTTTGTCTCGCTTGTGTTGTATCTATGTGCTGTTTGGTCTTGTCATGTTTCTGTATATTTCTGTTTTTCTGTTTATTCATTACCCCAGCTGTGTCTCATTTACTAAATCATCCTCTTGTCTCTAATTAGTCTGTGTACTTAAGTGCGCGTTGTCTGCCCAGCAGTCTTTTCTGGGTCATTACTTTTGTTTCCTGTTCTCTGTCGTGAGTACTTGTGAGTCGTTAGTGTTGTGCTTATATAATTTTTTGAGACTATCGTCTCTCTTTTCTTTTCCTTATTTCAAAGTGTTTCTTTTGTTATAATGCTCCGTGTGTCACAATAAAGTGCACTTATTTGTGAAGGACCAACCAACGCATTCCGTCTCCTGTCTATCCTCTCCTCGGGTCTATGCTGCAATTGGGTTCCACACAACACCATGCCATCTAAACGTTCTGGTTGTAACAGAATGACCCAGCCAAACCGGAACCCAGCAGATAGGAGCGGAGACGGGGTGAGCGACGCGTGCTTCACTCTGGGTGCCACGAGGATGGGTGCCATCTCTGCTGCCGCTCTTGTTCCGGACCCCTGGGAGGGAAGTTGCCTGGTCCGCAGGGTAGCGTCCGGGAAGGGGCGCGGATCCCGGCGCCACAGCCCCAGGTGGAGACGGGGTTCCCGGGACTGCAGGTCCCCTTCGTCGCCCTGGTCGGGGTCTCCTCCTCCCAAGGAGGTTCCTGGAGACGATACCTCGCTCTGGGACTATCTACGGCCCCACGTCACCGGGGTGTCGTCTGCCCGGAGAGCTGTGCCGGGTCCTGCCGCCAAGGAGCCTCCGGCCCGGGGTTCGCCGAAGAGCCTCCGGACGCACCGGGTCCTGCCGTCCTGGAGCCTCCTGTTCGGGATTCTGCGAAGGGTCTCGCCACCGAGGAGACCCCAGCCCCAGGTCCTACTCCTGGCTTATCGTGTTCACCCCCCCCCCCCCCCCCCCCCTGCTCCAGTCTCCCTCGCTCCTCTCATCGACCCCCTCCTCCCGGCCCAATTCCCACTGGTCCTGTTCCTCGAACCCCCTTTCCCCAGCCTCTCTTCGCCAGTGCTGCATTCCACCCTCCCACCCTGCCCATTCCCGGGTGGCCTGCTTGGCCGCCTGGTAGTCGTCCATCGAGGGGGGGGGTACTGTAACGTTCCCCCCGGTCCTGCTCCACAACCCCCATTTGTCCATGGACATTTCCCACGCCTGAACTACGTCTCTCAACCACCAGGTGGCCTAGTTCAGTGTATTCATCTTTGTTGTCTTGTATTTATTAATTTCCTGTCTGTCATCACCACCCAGATAGCAAAAGGTGTTAATTCAATGTTGATTTATGGTCACAATGCTTGATTTTTGGTTAAGGTCGACGATTGATGTTGAATCACCCATTAACCGCTAAAGCAATTGACTAATGTTGAAAACATATCATTGAATCAATATTGTTTTGTGGTTGCATTTTAATGATTGAAATGCCAATATCTAATAAATGTTGAATCAACGTATGGCTGCTGCTCAACGTATGCTGTCGTCATTGTCTCATCACCCAGACTGCACTGCACTTGTGCCCCGCCTCCCAGAATGCACCTGTGCGGCAGCTTCCTGGCAGCTAGCTACCTCATGTCTCCATTGTCTCTCTGCATGGTGAGTACTGCATGGCAATAATGTCGATTATGTTGTATGTTGTATGTTGTATGTATGCTTTCGATTGCAAACGCCAGTGGAGTAGTGCCGTGTTCGTTTTTACATGGTAGAGAATATTATATTAACCGTTATGCATGCCTGCTAGCTGAAGCTAATTTAGCTAGTAGCGTTAGCAGTTAGCTATAATGTTTCTTGATTTTGGTGTTTAGTGATATCCACCTGTTGCATATAAGAATATAAGAGGCCAGGTATCAACGTTAGCTCCCGGAACGATAGCCAGTTAGTTAGCACCAGCCAGGTATCAACGTTAGCTCCCGGAACGATAGCCAGTCAGCCAGCACCAGCCAGGTATCAACGTTAGCTCCCGGCTAACTGGCTATCGTTCCGGGAGCTAACGTTGATACCTGGCTGGTGCTAACTAACTGGCTATCGTTCCGGGAGCTAACGTTGATACCTGGCAACATTGAATTAACGTTTTTAAAATCAAACGTTTTCAAGTATTATTATCACTACTATGTCACAAATACATGTAGAATGTAAAACGTTAGGTTGGCAATAGTTTAGCAATAGGTTAAAAGTGAGTTTATATCATTTTAAGTTTTTTTTTCAACTCTCGTTTTTGACCCGGAAGCGGAAATGAAAATGTTGAACGATCAGAATTGGAATCTTTTTGCGGCCATTTTCAAGAGGACCTCGAGGACCAGTGTTGAAATTTCACCAAACTACACTTCCTGTGGTCCGCTATGGTCGTTCAAAGTTCGGCGTTCTGAATGAAACATATCAATAATTGATTGATTGATTGATTGAAAACTTTATTAACAGATTGCAGAATGGGTACAATACAGTACAGCTCAATACACACAATTGTTAAGGGGATGCAGACCAGAGAAAGACTTTCGTCTTGTTTACACCAGGGTCCCCCATTTTCAATTCATCAGGACATATATGACATACATGACATACAGATAGTCAGTACTGCTACATCTATACATTTATGACATACCAGATTTGCAAATACAGTACTGTTTGTGATACAGAAGGAGTCAAGAAAAGGGAGTATATACATTTGACGTAGAAACTGTACATTGGAGGAGGTTGGGTGGGGGGGGTTGGGTACACTGGGATATTGACAACCATACTGGGTAATTTACATTGGAGGTGGGTGGGGGGGGGGGGGGGCACATTGTATAAACAAGCAAAACTGTACATTGAGGGGGGGGGGGGGGACTCTGTACAAACAAACAAAATTGTACATTGGACTATTGACAAGACCATACTAGGTAAATGACTGTACATTGGAGGGGGTTGGGTTAGGATATTTACAGGGGCCAGTGTTGCATTGCAGTCTCCCGTAGGTGTCTCTTGAGAGAGGTTTTGAAAGTGGGTAGTGATCCACATTCCTTTCCTTTTGAGCCGAATCTGGGTTTAACATGGTTTGTGGAGCTCCCTCTGGTGTTGTGATCGTGGTATTCACTGACCTTTGGGAAGTATTTTGCCATGTACATGGGTACCTTGGTCGTGTAGTGTATCTTGTAGACCAGGCCCATTGCAAGTTGCTGTACTCTGTCATCTACTCTAAGCCATCCTAGGTTGTCAAAGTGGGCAGGGGTGAGGTGGGTTCTAGGAGTAAGGTCAAGCAGTAGTCTGACCAGTTTGTTTTGAGATGTTTGTAATTTTGTTTTTAGCGCCTTTGAGGTGCTTTGGTACCATGAGGTGCAAGCATAGTCGTAGTACCCCTGAATGAGTGCTCCTGCCAGAGTCTTCAGGGTATTCTTGTTTACCAGAGAGGAGATCCGGTACAAGAATCGAGTTCGTTGGTTGACTTTTTTTATTACATTGGATGCCATTTTGTCACAGGAGAGATTAGCCTCTAGGATGGAACCCAGGTAGGTAATTTCATCTTTCCTTGTGACAATATTGTCACCCACTGTAACTGAGAAGCCGTCGGTCTTGCTGAGTTTGTTATTTGAACCGAAGAGAATGGACTCTGTTTTGCCCATGTGTAATGATAGTTTGTTATCAGCGAGCCATATGCAGATTCTGCCTAGTTCAGAGCTGAGGGTTTTTTCAACCTGTAACTTGTTCTTGTCAGAGACCAGCAGGGCTGAGTCGTCCGCAAACAGGAACAAGTTGCAGTCACAAGCTGACGACATGTCATTTGCATAAATTAGGAACAGTAGCGGTCCTAGTATGCTTCCTTGTGGAACACCACAGCTCACTGTGAGAGGGGGGGATAGGGTACCGTTTACCTCCACCATCTGTTCCCTGCCCTCAAGGTAGGATTGCATCCAGCTCACTGATAGACTATCAAAACCAATTGCTTTTAGCTTGTCAATCAGAATGGAGTGATTGACCGTGTCAAAGGCCTTTTGTAGGTCCAGCATGACCATGCCGCAGTATTTGCCTGCGTCCACCTCTTGTTTGATGTGGTCATTCAAATAGAGAAGGCATGTGTCAGTGGAGTGGGATGTTCTGAAGCCAGATTGGAATTCGTAGATTAGATTTTTTTCCGCTAGGTACTTTTCGACCTGTTCGTAGACTATTTTTTCCATGACTTTCGAGATGGAGGTGAGAATAGAAACAGGGCGGTAGTTGCCTGGGTCTAATTTGCTGCCCTTTTTGTGCAGAGGGGTCACCCTCGCAATTTTGAAGTCCTTGGGGACGTGTCCCTGTTTTATGGAGAGGTTTATTATGTGTGTGATGATTGGGGTGATGGCGGCTGCTGAGTCTCTGAGGAATTTGGAGGGGATGTTGTCATGGCCAGTGGCCTTGTTAGGTTGGAGGGCGCTCAGTTTATTGAGTACCTCATCTGTTGTTACCATTTCTAGCTTGAAGTCGTCCTTGCGGACCCCTAGGTTTTTGTAGTAAGCTACTATGTGTTCTACCCCATAAAGCCCTGAGTGGGAGGGTAGTTTGTTTACCAGTGTTGTGGCTATGTTTGTGAAGAAAATGTTTAAGTAATTGGCTACATCCAGCTTGTCTGTGATGAGCGTGTTGTCCGTTTTTATGTTTATGTTTGAGAATCTGGTTTTAAGTTTTTTACTGCATCCTAGTTGATTATTGAGTAATTTCCAAAGTTCACGTGGTTTGTTTTTGTTTTCCTCAGTTTTGTCATTGATGAAATTCTTTTTTGCAGTTTTGATCATGGAGTTTACGTCGTTTCTTAGTCTGTTTCTTTCTAGTTTGAGTTCAGTCACGTGGGCTTGGAGTTCACTGCTCGTGCTTTTAGTAAGCTTTGACTGACTTTTACGAAACTCAGAGCATTTTTTGTCTCTGGTTTTCATAGCGGCCAGTATTTCGGAGTGCATCCACGGCTCAGCGCGATTTTTTACCCTGGTGGTTCTTAGGGGGGCCATGTCGTTTAGTATTGTTGAGAATTTGGTTTTGAAACCAAGCCATGTTTCTTCAACCAGTGTACCATTGAGTTCATCTGACCAGTCCAGGCTCTCCAGTTCAAGGTTAAAGGCCTCGCTAGAGTAGGTTTTGAGGTCTCTAGATGTGACTGTTTTGTGGCAGCCAGCCTTTTGTTTTAGTTTTTTGCGGGTACAGAATATCATATAATGATCACTTAACCCGCATGCTATAACCCCTTTATTGGAGATCTTGGACTTGTCGGAGGTCAGAATGAGGTCAATGGTAGTCTGAGTTGATTCACATACACGTGTGGGTTGGGTGATTAGCTGGCTGAGGCCGTGCAGATCACAAAACCTACTGAATGACTTGAAGACGGGTGCATCTTTTCGTTGCATATCCGTGTTCCAGTCTCCAATAAGAATTTTGTCTACATCCTCAACTCCAGCTAAACACCCATCCAGTGTATCATAAAAGTCACTATGATCTGGCGGCCTGTAGACTGTGCCAACCAGTAGGGATTTCGCCCTTTCGAATAGGATTTCCACCCATACAGTTTCAATTGATTTATGATTCAGGTCATTTCTGTTGATGAATTTGGTGTCCTTGTGTATGTACATACAGACACCACCTCCATGTTTGTTCCTATCATTCCTAATTATTGAGTAGTTCTCAATCTCTATCTCTGGATCTTTTACAGAATCGTCAAGCTTAGTTTCTGAGAAGCACAGTATGTTTGCCTTACCATTTATGAATAATTGTTTGATTTCATCCAATTTGTTTTTTAAGCTGTTAATGTTAATGTGAAAAATGTTCAGTCCATTGGCGTTGGTTATTTCATTGATGTTGGCAGGTTCGAAGTATTGTTCGTTTGTGATCTGTTCCTCTGTGTGGGGCTGGGGGGCTTTGTTGTTGAGGGTGGGAAGGGGGGAGGGGGGGGTCGGGGCCCGCTCCGTGCTGGAACAGCAAAGAAGGGGGGAGGGGGGGGTCGGGTCCCGCGCCGTGCTGGAACAACAAAGGACTCGTTCCTGGATGTTTCCGTTGTTAGCTCTGCTAGCTAGCCGGCTATCGGGCGTCGAGATGTTTAAATCCCGCGTCGAGTTGGTCGTCATGGTTTCGACCCTCGGTTCACCTCCTCTCGTCTCTGCCTCACGTGTGCTCGTCTGCTGCGGCGTCATTGGGGAACAGTTGCCGTCCGCGCAGTGGATGTTGCCACGGGTCGAGTTGTTGATGTTGCTGTTGGTCGCGATGGAAACCACCTTCGCTTCTTGCGCTGCCAGACCAAGTCTTCTCGCCTGAGTTCTGGTCAAGACCGGGCCTGGGTTTAAATGAATGTCTCCCGAAAGTAGTAGAACCAGGATGATCATGGTCCTACGGTCCAATCTGCCATTCGGGGGTAAGTTCTTACGTGCCGGGCTCGCTGTTAGTAGCGTGTGTATAGCCGCCGTTCCGACGTGTAGATGTTTCTTTTCAGAGCCATTGAGAAGGTAGAAGTCACTGTGGGTCTCGTTAAATCCGTTTTCACTTCTCTCCACTTCTGTTTGTTATGATTCGCGATAATAAGCTACAAAAGGTAACGTTTTTGACAAATATTGAAACGCAGTCAGTTTCTCCACACTATTGTAATCATGTAGGAATAATTAGATCTGAAATTAGTTACAAAATTATTACACTGTGGGAGAAATAAAAAAGTACAGTCGATTACATTAAATATCAGTATATGTTATTATGCACGCTTGGTGATACTATATCCAAATTGAACTCGGCCATTTGAAAGATACTATATGTATATATATATATAAATGTGCGAATTGGCTATAATAAGGTAATGTATAAGCATATATTCTATATTCTATAATAATATTTCAAATTGCATTGGTCCGGATGGGAGAATTCAGTACTGTATATACAAAACCTTCAATTTGATCATATTCCCTTTATTAATGTCCTTAGATCTTTTGTACACATGATCTCAAGAGGGTACTGAATGAGATCAGTGGCAGTTTTTTAAGTTTGTGTTATGGTTTGTAACCGACCCCAATCGCACAACACAAGACAGGTATGGTGGTTTGCCAAGAAACAGAATATTTATTGAGAACAGGGAAAAAGGGCACTGTCCCTTTAAGGGAGAAAACACAAAACACTGGAATAACACAAGAGGGGAAGGTAAAGTGCCTTTAAGAGGCGGGCAGGAAAAGGGAACACTATGGGAAAGTAAGGGAACGCCTAAGGGAAGGTTAAGGGAACGCCTAGGGACAGAGGAACTAGAGACTAGGTAAACTAGGGACAAGGAGAACTTGGGAGAGAGGACTAGGGACTAGGAGAACTAGGGACAGAGGGGACTGAGGCCCGCGGAGGCGGGCTGGGGAACAGGGAGGAAACTGGGGACAGAGAACCGCGGAGGCGGGCTGGGGACAGGGAGGAACTGGGGACTGGTGGGAAAACATCTGGGCCGCTCTGCAGAACAGAGGAGAGGGTTAATATTCAAAGGGAACAAACAGAGCAGATGCAGAACAGTCCAAATAACAAAGTAACAAAGTAAATACTATCTTCGTGTGAACAAACACACAGTGGGAGATGAAATGTCCAAAATAATATCCACGAGAGAACAAAACAGAGTGGGAGATGAAATGTCCAAACTAATAACTAAGTGAGAACTAAAGGAGGCAATACGCTGGGTGAGTGACATCACAATCAAAACTCACCCAGGCGTATGCGTAATGGTGCAGGAACAGCAGCGGGACGAGGGCAAGGGGCATTACGCTGAGTGAGTGACATCACAATCAAAACTCACCCAGGCGTATGCGTAAAGGTACAGGGACAGCAGCGGGAACGGGGGCAAGAGGCATTACGCTGAGTGAGTGACATCACAATCAAAACTCACCCAGGCGTATGCGTAAAGGTACAGGGACAGCAGCGGGAACGGGGGCAAGAGGCATTACGCTGAGTGAGTGACATCACAATCAAAACTCACCCAGGCGTATGCGTAAAGGTACAGGGACAGCAGCGGGACGAGGGCATCGCCACCGGGTGGCTGGCTGTCCGAGCCGAGGGACAGAGTGCTGGAACAGTGGCGGTGGCGAGGGTGTCGTCCACCGGGTAGCCGCTGTCGGAGCCGAGGAACAGAGTGCGCGCCACACCTTGGTGTGCGCGTCGGAACAGTGGCGGTGGCGAGGGTGTCGTCCACCGGGTAGCCGCTGTCGGAGCCGAGGAACAGAGTGCGCGCCACACCTTGGTGTGCGCGTCGGAACAGTGGCGGTGGCGAGGGTGTCGTCCACCGGGTAGCCGCTGTCGGAGCCGAGGAACAGAGTGCGCGCCACACCTTGGTGTGCGCGTCGGAACAGTGGCGGTGGCGAGGGTGTCGTCCACCGGGTAGCCGCTGTCGGAGCCGAGGAACAGAGTGGCGCGCCACACCTTGGTGTGCGCGTCGGAACCGAGAGACGCATCGGGGTGCGTCTGCGAGGAGGAGTGTGCCAAGCACGAAGGTCTAGAAGATGCGCGTCTGCGCGCTGGTCGGGAGAGCGTGCCAAGCTCGAAGGTCTAGGAGATGCGCATCTGCGCGCTGGTCGGGAGAGCGTGCCAAGCTCGAAGGTCTGAAGTGGAACACTGGAATACCTCCCGTAGAGGATTAGAGAGCGCAGTACAGTGTCTCCCTCCAGGCAAACGGCGACAGGTGGCGAAGGCTTGAGCGCATCTGGCGCGCTGGTCTGGAGTGGAACACTGGAATACCTCCCGTAGAGGATTAGAGAGCGCAGTACAATGTCTCCCTCCAGGCAAACGGCGACAGGTGGCCAAGGCCTTGCAGATGCGCGTTGCGCGCTGGTGACTGGAGAGCGTGCCAAGCACGAGGATCCTTGGAAGATGCGCGTTGCGCGCTGGAGACTGGAGAGCGTGCCAAGTCCTTGAAGATGCGCGTTGCGCGCTGGTGACTGGAGAGCGTGCCAAGCCCTTGCAGATGCGCGTTGCGCGCTGGTGACTGGAGAGCGTGCCAAGCCCTTGAAGATGCGCGTTGCGCGCTGGTGACTGGAGAGCGTGCCAAGCCCTTGCAGATGCGCGTTGCGCGCTGGTGACTGGAGAGCGTGCCAAGCCCGAGGGTCCGGGAGATGCGCGTTGGTCTAGATGTGCGTCAGGACGAACAGCTGCGCTGGGGTCTGCAGTGGAACGCTGAGGTGCCTCCCGTGGAAGTTACAGGGAGCGCAGAACAGTCTCCTCCACAGGCTACGGCGACAGCAGACGAAGGCTGGAGCAAAACATCTCAAGGCTGGAGAAATCCATATACAGCATTGGTAGACCAGAGGATCTCCCGAAAGAGTCTAGATGTTAGAGAATATGACTCAGCATGAATACAACACGACCCCACGCCGAAACGAGGGGAAGAGCCCTGGTATTTAAAGCCCACAGGGGAACTAATTAGCCTGCCACCACAGGTGCGAGAGGTAATTGATAATAGTCCAGGTGTGGCCACTGAGAGTAAACGAGAGTAAAGAACGAGAGGGTGGGGGCTAGAGAGAGTGAGTGAGAAGGGAATTTCTAACAGTAGGCTTTAAAGAAACAGAGAAAAGGTGGTGAGCAGCGGGCAAAACCTCACAGTACCCCCCCCTCAACGGGAGCCACCCGGCGACCCAAAACAAATACAGACAGAGTGGCAGGGGGCAAAACAAGAGGTACTGGCCAAGCCAGCAGGGGAAGCCACCACAAGAGTGGGGCTAGCAAAAGAAACAGGGTCGCCGAGGGGTAACTAGGGTAGCAGAGGGGCAACTGGTCTAGAGGAACTGGGTCTAGAGAACTAGTCTAGCGAACTGGTCTAGAGGAACTGAGGGGCAAGCAGGGTAGCTAAGGGGTAACCATGGAAGCACCGGGAAAGGGCTAGCAGAGGGAAGGTTAGCTGCCAGGGCACTGATAGCTACAGGGCCTATGCTAGCTGTACTGCTACATCAACATAGAGGCTGCGCAAGCTGCCGGAGCCAGGCTAGCAGAGGGAAAGGGTAGCTGCCAGGGCACTGATAGCTACAGGGCCTATGCTAGCTGTACTGCTACATCAACATAGAGGCTGCGCTAGCTGCCGGAGCTAGGCTGGCAGACAGGGCTGGACCAGCATGAGAGCACAAGCTAGCTGGAAGGACAGTCCTAGCTGTGTGAGAAAAACTGACCTTGCTAGCTGAAAGTGCAGTCCTAGCAGTGGGATAAACTACACAAAAAAGTGGAGGCCATGCAGAGGGACCGGGTTAGCTGCTTGGGCCTGGCTAGCTACAGGGCCCATGCCAGCTGCAAGGCTGCATTAACATAGAGGCTGTGCTAACAGCCGGGGCCAAGCTAGCAGACCGGGGCCATGCAGAGGGAAACTGGGTTAGCTGCCAGGGCATGGCCAGCTACAGGGCCTATGCCAGCAGCAAGGGCTGCATAAACATAGAGGCTGTGCTAGCAGCCGGGGCTAAGCTAGCAGACAGGGGCTCTGCTGAGGGACTGGGTTAGCTGCCAGGGCATGGCTAGCTACAGGGGGGTCAAACAGGGCAAAACGGGAAGCAAACAGGGGAGCTAACCGGGGAGACTAACTAGCTAAACAGGGGAGTAACAGGCTAACAAGGGAGCTAAACAGGACTAACAGGGAAGCTAAACTGGGCTAACAGGGAAGCTAACAGGGCTAACAGGGGAGCTAGAGGGGAGACTAACAAGCTAACAGGGGAGCTAACAGGGCTAACAGGGGAGCTAGAGGGAACAAGAAAAAAAAAGGCAAACTCAACATACACCGTCTGTGCTGGCTGGGGTCGTCGATTTGGTGGGGTCGTACTGTTATGGTTTGTAACCGACCCCAATCGCACAACACAAGACAGGTATGGTGGTTTGCCAAGAAACAGAATATTTATTGAGAACAGGGAAAAAGGGCACTGTCCCTTTAAGGGAGAAAACACAAAACACTGGAATAACACAAGAGGGGAAGGTAAAGTGCCTTTAAGAGGCGGGCAGGAAAAGGGAACACTATGGGAAAGTAAGGGAACGCCTAAGGGAAGGTTAAGGGAACGCCTAGGGACAGAGGAACTAGAGACTAGGTAAACTAGGGACAAGGAGAACTTGGGAGAGAGGACTAGGGACTAGGAGAACTAGGGACAGAGGGGACTGAGGCCCGCGGAGGCGGGCTGGGGAACAGGGAGGAAACTGGGGACAGAGAACCGCGGAGGCGGGCTGGGGACAGGGAGGAACTGGGGACTGGTGGGAAAACATCTGGGCCGCTCTGCAGAACAGAGGAGAGGGTTAATATTCAAAGGGAACAAACAGAGCAGATGCAGAACAGTCCAAATAACAAAGTAACAAAGTAAATACTATCTTCGTGTGAACAAACACACAGTGGGAGATGAAATGTCCAAAATAATATCCACGAGAGAACAAAACAGAGTGGGAGATGAAATGTCCAAACTAATAACTAAGTGAGAACTAAAGGAGGCAATACGCTGGGTGAGTGACATCACAATCAAAACTCACCCAGGCGTATGCGTAATGGTGCAGGAACAGCAGCGGGACGAGGGCAAGGGGCATTACGCTGAGTGAGTGACATCACAATCAAAACTCACCCAGGCGTATGCGTAAAGGTACAGGGACAGCAGCGGGAACGGGGGCAAGAGGCATTACGCTGAGTGAGTGACATCACAATCAAAACTCACCCAGGCGTATGCGTAAAGGTACAGGGACAGCAGCGGGAACGGGGGCAAGAGGCATTACGCTGAGTGAGTGACATCACAATCAAAACTCACCCAGGCGTATGCGTAAAGGTACAGGGACAGCAGCGGGACGAGGGCATCGCCACCGGGTGGCTGGCTGTCCGAGCCGAGGGACAGAGTGCTGGAACAGTGGCGGTGGCGAGGGTGTCGTCCACCGGGTAGCCGCTGTCGGAGCCGAGGAACAGAGTGCGCGCCACACCTTGGTGTGCGCGTCGGAACAGTGGCGGTGGCGAGGGTGTCGTCCACCGGGTAGCCGCTGTCGGAGCCGAGGAACAGAGTGCGCGCCACACCTTGGTGTGCGCGTCGGAACAGTGGCGGTGGCGAGGGTGTCGTCCACCGGGTAGCCGCTGTCGGAGCCGAGGAACAGAGTGCGCGCCACACCTTGGTGTGCGCGTCGGAACAGTGGCGGTGGCGAGGGTGTCGTCCACCGGGTAGCCGCTGTCGGAGCCGAGGAACAGAGTGGCGCGCCACACCTTGGTGTGCGCGTCGGAACCGAGAGACGCATCGGGGTGCGTCTGCGAGGAGGAGTGTGCCAAGCACGAAGGTCTAGAAGATGCGCGTCTGCGCGCTGGTCGGGAGAGCGTGCCAAGCTCGAAGGTCTAGGAGATGCGCATCTGCGCGCTGGTCGGGAGAGCGTGCCAAGCTCGAAGGTCTGAAGTGGAACACTGGAATACCTCCCGTAGAGGATTAGAGAGCGCAGTACAGTGTCTCCCTCCAGGCAAACGGCGACAGGTGGCGAAGGCTTGAGCGCATCTGGCGCGCTGGTCTGGAGTGGAACACTGGAATACCTCCCGTAGAGGATTAGAGAGCGCAGTACAATGTCTCCCTCCAGGCAAACGGCGACAGGTGGCCAAGGCCTTGCAGATGCGCGTTGCGCGCTGGTGACTGGAGAGCGTGCCAAGCACGAGGATCCTTGGAAGATGCGCGTTGCGCGCTGGAGACTGGAGAGCGTGCCAAGCCCTTGAAGATGCGCGTTGCGCGCTGGTGACTGGAGAGCGTGCCAAGCCCTTGCAGATGCGCGTTGCGCGCTGGTGACTGGAGAGCGTGCCAAGCCCTTGAAGATGCGCGTTGCGCGCTGGTGACTGGAGAGCGTGCCAAGCCCTTGCAGATGCGCGTTGCGCGCTGGTGACTGGAGAGCGTGCCAAGCCCGAGGGTCCGGGAGATGCGCGTTGGTCTAGATGTGCGTCAGGACGAACAGCTGCGCTGGGGTCTGCAGTGGAACGCTGAGGTGCCTCCCGTGGAAGTTACAGGGAGCGCAGAACAGTCTCCTCCACAGGCTACGGCGACAGCAGACGAAGGCTGGAGCAAAACATCTCAAGGCTGGAGAAATCCATATACAGCATTGGTAGACCAGAGGATCTCCCGAAAGAGTCTAGATGTTAGAGAATATGACTCAGCATGAATACAACACGACCCCACGCCGAAACGAGGGGAAGAGCCCTGGTATTTAAAGCCCACAGGGGAACTAATTAGCCTGCCACCACAGGTGCGAGAGGTAATTGATAATAGTCCAGGTGTGGCCACTGAGAGTAAACGAGAGTAAAGAACGAGAGGGTGGGGGCTAGAGAGAGTGAGTGAGAAGGGAATTTCTAACAGTAGGCTTTAAAGAAACAGAGAAAAGGTGGTGAGCAGCGGGCAAAACCTCACAGTACCCCCCCCTCAACGGGAGCCACCCGGCGACCCAAAACAAATACAGACAGAGTGGCAGGGGGCAAAACAAGAGGTACTGGCCAAGCCAGCAGGGGAAGCCACCACAAGAGTGGGGCTAGCAAAAGAAACAGGGTCGCCGAGGGGTAACTAGGGTAGCAGAGGGGCAACTGGTCTAGAGGAACTGGGTCTAGAGAACTAGTCTAGCGAACTGGTCTAGAGGAACTGAGGGGCAAGCAGGGTAGCTAAGGGGTAACCATGGAAGCACCGGGAAAGGGCTAGCAGAGGGAAGGTTAGCTGCCAGGGCACTGATAGCTACAGGGCCTATGCTAGCTGTACTGCTACATCAACATAGAGGCTGCGCAAGCTGCCGGAGCCAGGCTAGCAGAGGGAAAGGGTAGCTGCCAGGGCACTGATAGCTACAGGGCCTATGCTAGCTGTACTGCTACATCAACATAGAGGCTGCGCTAGCTGCCGGAGCTAGGCTGGCAGACAGGGCTGGACCAGCATGAGAGCACAAGCTAGCTGGAAGGACAGTCCTAGCTGTGTGAGAAAAACTGACCTTGCTAGCTGAAAGTGCAGTCCTAGCAGTGGGATAAACTACACAAAAAAGTGGAGGCCATGCAGAGGGACCGGGTTAGCTGCTTGGGCCTGGCTAGCTACAGGGCCCATGCCAGCTGCAAGGCTGCATTAACATAGAGGCTGTGCTAACAGCCGGGGCCAAGCTAGCAGACCGGGGCCATGCAGAGGGAAACTGGGTTAGCTGCCAGGGCATGGCCAGCTACAGGGCCTATGCCAGCAGCAAGGGCTGCATAAACATAGAGGCTGTGCTAGCAGCCGGGGCTAAGCTAGCAGACAGGGGCTCTGCTGAGGGACTGGGTTAGCTGCCAGGGCATGGCTAGCTACAGGGGGGTCAAACAGGGCAAAACGGGAAGCAAACAGGGGAGCTAACCGGGGAGACTAACTAGCTAAACAGGGGAGTAACAGGCTAACAAGGGAGCTAAACAGGACTAACAGGGAAGCTAAACTGGGCTAACAGGGAAGCTAACAGGGCTAACAGGGGAGCTAGAGGGGAGACTAACAAGCTAACAGGGGAGCTAACAGGGCTAACAGGGGAGCTAGAGGGAACAAGAAAAAAAAAGGCAAACTCAACATACACCGTCTGTGCTGGCTGGGGTCGTCGATTTGGTGGGGTCGTACTGTTATGGTTTGTAACCGACCCCAATCGCACAACACAAGACAGGTATGGTGGTTTGCCAAGAAACAGAATATTTATTGAGAACAGGGAAAAAGGGCACTGTCCCTTTAAGGGAGAAAACACAAAACACTGGAATAACACAAGAGGGGAAGGTAAAGTGCCTTTAAGAGGCGGGCAGGAAAAGGGAACACTATGGGAAAGTAAGGGAACGCCTAAGGGAAGGTTAAGGGAACGCCTAGGGACAGAGGAACTAGAGACTAGGTAAACTAGGGACAAGGAGAACTTGGGAGAGAGGACTAGGGACTAGGAGAACTAGGGACAGAGGGGACTGAGGCCCGCGGAGGCGGGCTGGGGAACAGGGAGGAAACTGGGGACAGAGAACCGCGGAGGCGGGCTGGGGACAGGGAGGAACTGGGGACTGGTGGGAAAACATCTGGGCCGCTCTGCAGAACAGAGGAGAGGGTTAATATTCAAAGGGAACAAACAGAGCAGATGCAGAACAGTCCAAATAACAAAGTAACAAAGTAAATACTATCTTCGTGTGAACAAACACACAGTGGGAGATGAAATGTCCAAAATAATATCCACGAGAGAACAAAACAGAGTGGGAGATGAAATGTCCAAACTAATAACTAAGTGAGAACTAAAGGAGGCAATACGCTGGGTGAGTGACATCACAATCAAAACTCACCCAGGCGTATGCGTAATGGTGCAGGAACAGCAGCGGGACGAGGGCAAGGGGCATTACGCTGAGTGAGTGACATCACAATCAAAACTCACCCAGGCGTATGCGTAAAGGTACAGGGACAGCAGCGGGAACGGGGGCAAGAGGCATTACGCTGAGTGAGTGACATCACAATCAAAACTCACCCAGGCGTATGCGTAAAGGTACAGGGACAGCAGCGGGAACGGGGGCAAGAGGCATTACGCTGAGTGAGTGACATCACAATCAAAACTCACCCAGGCGTATGCGTAAAGGTACAGGGACAGCAGCGGGACGAGGGCATCGCCACCGGGTGGCTGGCTGTCCGAGCCGAGGGACAGAGTGCTGGAACAGTGGCGGTGGCGAGGGTGTCGTCCACCGGGTAGCCGCTGTCGGAGCCGAGGAACAGAGTGCGCGCCACACCTTGGTGTGCGCGTCGGAACAGTGGCGGTGGCGAGGGTGTCGTCCACCGGGTAGCCGCTGTCGGAGCCGAGGAACAGAGTGCGCGCCACACCTTGGTGTGCGCGTCGGAACAGTGGCGGTGGCGAGGGTGTCGTCCACCGGGTAGCCGCTGTCGGAGCCGAGGAACAGAGTGCGCGCCACACCTTGGTGTGCGCGTCGGAACAGTGGCGGTGGCGAGGGTGTCGTCCACCGGGTAGCCGCTGTCGGAGCCGAGGAACAGAGTGGCGCGCCACACCTTGGTGTGCGCGTCGGAACCGAGAGACGCATCGGGGTGCGTCTGCGAGGAGGAGTGTGCCAAGCACGAAGGTCTAGAAGATGCGCGTCTGCGCGCTGGTCGGGAGAGCGTGCCAAGCTCGAAGGTCTAGGAGATGCGCATCTGCGCGCTGGTCGGGAGAGCGTGCCAAGCTCGAAGGTCTGAAGTGGAACACTGGAATACCTCCCGTAGAGGATTAGAGAGCGCAGTACAGTGTCTCCCTCCAGGCAAACGGCGACAGGTGGCGAAGGCTTGAGCGCATCTGGCGCGCTGGTCTGGAGTGGAACACTGGAATACCTCCCGTAGAGGATTAGAGAGCGCAGTACAATGTCTCCCTCCAGGCAAACGGCGACAGGTGGCCAAGGCCTTGCAGATGCGCGTTGCGCGCTGGTGACTGGAGAGCGTGCCAAGCACGAGGATCCTTGGAAGATGCGCGTTGCGCGCTGGAGACTGGAGAGCGTGCCAAGCCCTTGAAGATGCGCGTTGCGCGCTGGTGACTGGAGAGCGTGCCAAGCCCTTGCAGATGCGCGTTGCGCGCTGGTGACTGGAGAGCGTGCCAAGCCC
Organism: Notolepis coatsorum; assembly: GCF_963971535.1. Lineage (NCBI taxonomy): Eukaryota > Metazoa > Chordata > Actinopteri > Aulopiformes > Paralepididae > Notolepis > Notolepis coatsorum. The sequence goes on from NC_140181.1 coordinate 14,534,901, forward strand.
TTGAAGATGCGCGTTGCGCGCTGGTGACTGGAGAGCGTGCCAAGCCCTTGCAGATGCGCGTTGCGCGCTGGTGACTGGAGAGCGTGCCAAGCCCGAGGGTCCGGGAGATGCGCGTTGGTCTAGATGTGCGTCAGGACGAACAGCTGCGCTGGGGTCTGCAGTGGAACGCTGAGGTGCCTCCCGTGGAAGTTACAGGGAGCGCAGAACAGTCTCCTCCACAGGCTACGGCGACAGCAGACGAAGGCTGGAGCAAAACATCTCAAGGCTGGAGAAATCCATATACAGCATTGGTAGACCAGAGGATCTCCCGAAAGAGTCTAGATGTTAGAGAATATGACTCAGCATGAATACAACACGACCCCACGCCGAAACGAGGGGAAGAGCCCTGGTATTTAAAGCCCACAGGGGAACTAATTAGCCTGCCACCACAGGTGCGAGAGGTAATTGATAATAGTCCAGGTGTGGCCACTGAGAGTAAACGAGAGTAAAGAACGAGAGGGTGGGGGCTAGAGAGAGTGAGTGAGAAGGGAATTTCTAACAGTAGGCTTTAAAGAAACAGAGAAAAGGTGGTGAGCAGCGGGCAAAACCTCACAGTTTGGTCATTATTATCATGGTTTTATTCACTGTCAAAGATGAAAAGAAAAATCATAATTCATATTTTCCTTTGTTTCATCAGAATTTAAGCAAGCCTAGTAATAGACACAATATTTCTGACACTGAGAATACATTCATTGAGGTCCATAGATGTTCCTAGATACCAAGAATATGCAAATAGCCCTTGTAGAAGTGGAGCAATATTCCATTTACCTAGGTATACATTTTTACTGATTTTCACCTGGGGTGGAACAGGTTAAACTGTTAAATGGTCATTTTAAAACTAATATAAGAAATTAATGTATAGTGGTATATTTATGAGGGGAAAGCATATTTGCAACAACTTTTAACATTTATACAGGTAGGTTATTGATAACTAATTCTGTTATGAGTGTCATATTACAGTGACATTCATACAGTATCCTTTGATTTCACATAATTTAATTATTATTTCACAATAAAATGCTGTAATCAAAATCCTCTGTAATATCACATCAGATTTTGTAATCTCACAATAACATAGCAATATTTCACATTTAATTATTATTTCACAATAATAGTAATCAAAATCGAAAGACCATTTGCATATTATTGGTATCTAGGGACATCTATGGACCTCAGGGAATGTATTCACATTGTCAGAAATATTGTGTCTATTGCTTATTTTTATAACGTGATTTTTTTCTGTGGCTTATCTAAATACTAATTTGATGCTATGACTATGTTTATATCGCTATATGCTTCATCTCCCCTTTAAGCTTAGGCACTCTTTCGAAGTTGGTTAAGGTTAGAGTTTGTCTTAGAGCATGGCGATAGAACGCCAGGTAGTTTGCAGGCTGTTTGGCGTGCCACTGGTCCTGCTAATGTTGAATGAATGAATGAAAACTTTATTTAACAGATTGCAGAAGGGGTACAATACAGTATGGCTCAATACACACAATTGTTAAGGGGATGCAGACCAGAGAAAGACGTTTTTGTCTCGTTTACATCAGGGTCCCCCATTTTCAATTCATAGTGACATTTATGACATACACATGATGACATTTATGTCTCCCCCCTTTTTTCTTTCTTTTTCCAGAATCACGTACCAGTTTCAAGAAGCCGCACGTTGCAGCAATTGAAGCAAAGACCTGTTCTAGCCAAGTAAATACCACAATTTATGTACCATTACATTGACTATATAGTTAGACGTTTGGTTATATGCATGGTATTTTCTAATGAACAATATAACAATAATATAATAATGGACTCTCTTGATATTGATCAAAATGTAGAATTATGCAAGCGTTTCACCCTGCACATTGCAATGCAGCACATTAATCAGGACCCTCCCCCCTTTTTTCTTTCTTTTTCCAGAATCACGTACCAGTTTCAAGAAGCCGCACGTTGCAGCAATTGAAGCAAAGACCTGTTCTAGCCAAGTAAATACCACAATTTATGTACCATTACATTGACTATATAGTTAGACGTTTGGTTATATGTATGGTATTTTCTAATGAACAATATAACAATAATATAATAATGGACTCTCTTGATATTGATCAAAATGTAGAATTATGCAAGCGTTTCACCCTGCACATTGCAATGCAGCACATTAATCAGGACCCTCCCCCCTTTTTTCTTTCTTTTTCCAGAATCACGTACCAGTTTCAAGAAGCCGCGCGTTGCAGCAATTGAAGCAAAGACCTGTTCTAGCCAAGTAAATAGCACAATTTATGTACCATTACATTGACTATATAGTTAGACGTTTGGTTATATGCATGGTATTTTCTAATGAACAATATAACAATAATATAATAATGGACTCTCTTGATATTGATCAAAATGTAGAATTATGCAAGTGTTTTACCCTGCACATTGCAATGCAGCACATTAATCAGGACCCTCCCCCCTTTTTTCTTTCTTTTTCCAGAATCACATACCAGTTTCAAGAAGCCGCAAGTTGCAGCAATTGAAGCAAAGACCTGTTCTAGCCAAGTAAATACCACAATTTATGTACCATTACATTGACTACAGCACCTCATCACTATGTCATCTTATTCTCGGGCTAAAAGACGTAGAGTCAACAAATTACTGAGAGAGACAGAGCAGGCTATCCTCACTGATTATAAGTTAATTGTTGCTGCTAATTCAAGGACAAACCATCACTCTTTAGAGAACTACAACACCCCATCTGGTGTTTCACAGCGTAGACAGATGGCCGGCGATGACGGGCAGCTTATGAAAGGCAAGTCTATTGGACATGGTGTAATTCCTCGTGTGATTTGCTGGTTATTTTTATTTCTCACTTAATGATTTTAACTCTTCTTCTGAAGACCTTACCATCCAGAAGAATAATTCAATGCTGGCTGAATTACTTGTCGTGGTGAAGGATCTATCGAGAGATGTGCAGTTCATCAAGACCGAGTTGGCTGAGGGCAACATATCTGGCGGGACCAGGGGACACGGCGTGGCCACCACAACCACTATGCTCCCCTTCCAGCTGCCAATCGCCAGTGAACAAGACTTCAATGAGGCAGAATCATTACTGATGGAGCAATCAGTCCGTCAAAAGATGGTAATTTATTGAACTGCATTCATTTATAAAATGTAGATCGTTTCAGTGTGGTCTTGTTCAGGGGGAAAATGTGTTTAGCACTTTCTAGTTCAAAACGTGTTAGAGCTTGTATATCTGCTATTTATGAAACGTTTTGAAATTGTTCAAATATACCGTTTACATATGGACAGGAGGGTTAATGTGGTTAAACCTAATGACTGGCATGGGCTGGAATATCAGTGCATGCATAAAGTGTGTGTATAAACAAGTTGGTTGCTCTGTGTTCATAAAATAAACATTATGCTGTTTCTAACGCAGGGCCTTCATTTTCTTCTCTCTGATTTAGATTTCTCGTCTGGCTTTGGTAGGAGGCACCAATTCAGAGAACCTGATCAGACTGATGTTGAAAACTGCTATGACCAACGCCCTGGCCAGTGGGTTCAACTGGGCTGGAAAGAAAGACAAGCGTTGTTCAGAAAGCAAGAAGCCATTCAAGCACACCACACTACAAGCCTGCATGTTTGGTGAGCTTCCTCCCGTGCAAACTACTTCATAGGTTAAGTTTAGGTAGTGAGGTGGTGATGCTGGTGATGCTGGTGATTCAGAATATAATTATGCTGTTGCAAAAACTTAAAAAAAAAGTGTTATGTTGGAATAAAGTGATGAAAGTGCAACCTATAAGAAATGGACAACGTAATTGAGCTTTAGAGGTGCATGGATACACATTGTATTGCCTAGATGGTGTCAGGCTAGGCGATTGCTTAATTCTCTTTCCTGTCCAGTCTAACTGGATGCTGACTGTAGCTTGTTACTGTAGACCTACAGAGTGAGTAATTGAGTGATTAAAAAAAATCGCACTCGTGTGAAGTGAGGGCCGGGTGCTCTTATCATCGTACATCATCTCACCCACCTCTCTTCCTCCCTTTTTTATTTTTGTGTCTATCAGCTGCTGCTCGACAGTTTGACCCCAAGCTGACCGACCAGGACTACAGCGAAACTGTCAAGAAGTGGCTTCGTTATGCGCCAGACCGGGAGGGAGGCATCTCAAGGAACCGAAGTGACCCAAACTTAAGTCAAGCGAACCAGAGTCAAACTTAGGGTACCCCAGCACAGCACAGCACACACACACTGTTTCCCTGGTTCATACAGTACAAGGAATTACCCTGGCATCTACTTGAATGACTTATGCTGCTTCAGCCTGTTCTTGGAACCGAAGTGACCCAAACTTAATTGTCAAGCGAACCAGAGTCAAACTTAGGGTACCCCAGCACAGCACAGCTACCCCAGCACAGCACAGCACACACTGTTTCCCTGGTTCATACAGTACAAGGAATTACCCTGATGGACACTGTTCTTCCATGGACGGCATCTACTTGAATATGCTGCTTCAGCCTGTTCTTGGAACCGAAGTGACCCAAACTTAATTGTCAAGCGAACCAGAGTCAAACTTAGGGTACCCCAGCACAGCACAGCTACCCCAGCACAGCACAGCACACACTGTTTCCCTGGTTCATACAGTACAAGGAATTACCCTGATGGACACTGTTTGTTATGGTTTGTAACCGACCCCAATCGCACAACACAAGACAGGTATGAGAGTAAGCCAAGAACTGGGCATTTATTGAATAACAAAGAAAAACGGCACTGTCCCTTTAAGGGAGAACACAAAATACTGGATAACAAGAATGGGAGAAGGCACAGTGCCTTTAAGAGGCGAGCTGGCTAAGGGGAAGGCTAAGGGAAGGCTAACGGAAGGGCTAACGGAACAGGGCCGGGGCAAGGGACAAGGAAGGAAACAGGGAGGACTAGGAGGACTGGATAGGGAGGACTAGGAGGAGAAAACCAGGGACAGAGGCCCGCGGAGGCGGGCTGGGGACAGGGAGGACTAGGAGGACTAGAGTGGGGAAACAGGGACAGAAGCCCGCGGAGGCGGGCTGGGGAGAGGGAGGACTGGAGGGACTAGAGAAAAACAGGGTAAGGCCTTGGAAACAGGGCGAGGGCTGGAGCTGCATAATGGGACAGAGAAAACAGGGTAAGGCCTTGGAAACAAAAGCATTAATGAATGTTGCTGCTCTGCAGCTTCTCCCGGGATGGTAGTCTGGGGAAGCAGGTGGGTACGTCAGAGCCGCTCTGAAGACTTCTCTCGGCAGATCTCCGAGGTGGTAACGGGACCGAGAGGGAGAGAGTGAGTGGGTTAGCTCAGAGTACAATTGGGGAACAGAGCAGGTGACAGGAGAGGTGACTTGTCCCAAAAACAGAGTAATCCAAGTGACAAAATCTTCTGTGTATATAAACACTGTGAGCGAAGTCCCAAAATACAAATCCAAGTGAATAATATCTTCGGTGTGTAAACACACAGTGAGCGAAGTTAAGGCCAAAATATTATCCCAATGAAACAATCCAAAAAGGCTGAACGCTGGGTGAGTGACTGTCTGATAAAAAGCAGGAAATCTTCAGTATTAAATAAACACAAGAAAAACGGATAGGATCAAAGACAGTCATAAAAACTCACCCAGGCGCTGTGCGTAAAGAGCGTTGGAACAAAACGGAGCGAGCGCGTCGCCACTGGAAACGGGTGTCCAAGCGGAGGTCTGAGTGGTGTGCGACTGCTTGGAGTAAGCGCCGGTACGGAGGGCGCATCTGGCGCGGAGGTCTAAGTGGTGCGCGACTGCTTGGAGTACGCGCCGGTACGGAGGGCGCATCTGGCGCGGAGGTCTGAGTGGTGCGCGACTGCTTAGTGTACGCGCCGGTACGGAGGGCGCATCTGGCGCGGAGGTCTGAGGGGTGCGCGTCTGCTTGGAGTACGCGCCGGTACGGAGGACGCATCTGGAGTGCGTCTGAATGCGCGTCAGGAGTGAAGAGCGCGTCTGCGCGGAAGAGCGCGCCGGCTCGGAGAGACGCATCCTCCCGTAGAGTATTAGGAAGCGATGCGCGTCTGGAGTGAAGAGCGCGTCTGCTGCGCGGAGGTCTGGATGCGCGTCTGGGCGTCTGCTGCGCGGAGGTCTGGATGCGCGTCAGGACGTCTGCTGCGCGGAGGTCTGGATGCGCGTCAGGACGTCTGCTGCGCGGAGGTCTGGATGCGCGTCTGGGCGTCTGCTGCGCGGAGGTCTGGATGCGCGTCTGGGCGTCTGCTGCGCGGAGGTCTGGATGCGCGTCAGGACGTCTGCTGCGCGGAGGTCTGAAGTGGAACACTGGGATACCTCCCGTGGAAGTTTAGAGAGCGCAGTCCAGTGTCTCCCTCAGGCAACGGCGACAGGAGGCGAAGGCTGGAGCGCATCTCACGCCGGAGATGAAAACAGCATAAACAGACAGAGGACCTCCCGAAGGAGTCTTGGTGATAGAGAATATGATACGGAATGTTACGGCACGACCCGACAAGGGACAGAGGGGAGAGCGAGGTACTTAAAGCCCACAGGGGAACTAATTAGAATGCACCACAGGTGCGTGAAGGTAATTGATACTTGAAACTAAAAGTGTGTGTTCGGCACCAGACCAATCAAACACATAATGACAGGTAGTCCAAGGGTGTGGTTGCTGAAGAGCAAACGAACGCGAGGGTGGGGGCTAGTGAGGTGAGGAGAGTGCAATTGATTAACAGAACTAAGGAACAGAGCGAGTAGGCTTAAAGGAACAGAGCGAGTAGGCTTAAAGGAACAGAGCGAGTAGGTGAGCAACGGACAAAACCTCACACTGTTCTTCCATGGACGGCATCTACTTGAATATGCTGCTTCAGCCTGTTCTTGGAACCGAAGTGACCCAAACTTAATTGTCAAGCGAACCAGAGTCAAACTTGGGGTACCCCAGCACACTGTTTCCCTGGTTCATACAGTACAAGGAATTACCCTGGACACTGTTCTTCCATGGACGGCATCTACTTGAATGACTTATGCTTCAGCCTGTTCTTGCAGTGTTTATTTTTTTTATTTTTAATTTTAACCTTTATTTACCCAGGGTAGGTTCGCTGAGCACAGATGCTCTTTTTCAGCTACGCCCTGCTTCACATTCACAGAGTTCCATTCACACCTGGGAGCTGCCCAGGCCTAACAAAATTAATAGTTGGTTTCAGGTTGCCGACCGACCCTGCCGATTTAGGTGCGACCCAATATATTTTATGAGTTTTTAGAATTTTTTTTATAATTTTTTTTTTTTTTTTTTTTTTTTAATAAAGTTTCATAGAAATCTTAGTCAAACATTTAGTATTATGGATATTAAACATGCTGGCAGAGTACATGCATCCATGTTGTTGTGAACATTTTAATTAAATAAAGAAATTCCCTATCCATAGTCGCCGTGGGAAAGAATAAAATAAAAAAATAAAATAAAATAAATTCCCTACCTACCCATGGCCAAACTGACAACCAACCTGAAACCAACTATTAATTTTGTTAGGCCCCAGTACAACCACAGTCTGACACTGTTGGCCACTGAGCAACTCCACTGGAGCAGTTGGGGGTTTAGTGCCTTGCTCAAGGGCACTTCAGCGGTTGGTGTTAAGGGTATGGGAGAGAGTTATATGGGAGAGAGTTATAGAAACATTAGGGGTGTAACGGTACACAAAATCCACGGTTCGGTACGTACCTCGGTTTTGAAGACACGGTTCGGTATTATTTTCGGTACAGTGGGGGGGGGGGGGGGGGGGGGCGGGGTAATCCAAAAAAAAATTCTTTTCATTTATCTATTTATTTAACTGTATTAAACAATATAAAACGAATTGGCCATAATTGACTGAGCAAACTAATGCTTACTGCTGTAACCTACTAATAACACTTAAGTAAATCTGAAGATTATTATATAGCAGATGCCTTGGAGGATAAGTCGTAGACAACAGGGGCGGAGCTAGGGGGTGGCTACCTGGGCTCAAGCCCCGGATGTATTCTGAAAAGCCCCGAATCTATTTAAAAAAAAAAAAAAAAAAAAAAATTACAATTCATCATTGTTACATGAAAATATGTTTGCACCAGATTTAGCAGAAGCTAATTTCCATCTGTGGTCTATCCAGCTGCTAACTGTATTTGAGTGAGTTAAGTCTTGGTGTTATGGTAGACTCAGACCCAAGCTTTAAATCACAATCAACAAGTTGACAAAAACTTAATTCTTCCACCTTAGAAACATAGCTAAAGTACGGCCATTTATAAATCAAAAGGACGCTGAAAACCAGATCCATGCCTTTATCTCAAGCCAACTCGACTACTGTAATGCACTCCTTACCGGCCTCCCGAAAAAATACGATGATAACTATTTTATTGCAATGCACTATTGCATTATTTTATTCTATTTTACTAACTATTTTATTGCACTGCACTATTTTACTTTGTATCAGTGAATCATAGACGCCTGGCCATAAGAGCATTCGGAGCATCTCTGCTCTCCCACTATTGAACTTCGGGGAGCAAAGGTATGATCTTGCTCCACCACTTTTTGATTATATGAAAAATATGATATATCCCCCCCCCAATATATAAATCTAACCATAACTACGTTATGGTTAACTGAGTTTTATAGTGAAAAGAGCAGCTTTATTGGTCAAGATTGAAGGCTCTATATTGCAGGAAATTGCATGTACAGGTTCATTAAATAAAAAAAAAAAACTGTCGTGGAGGGGGTCGTGCATGACCCCCTCCAAACCACCCCTTGCCCGCCAAAAAAAGAAAAAAAAAATCAAAAAAAAAAAGAAAAAAAAGGGGGGCACATCTGGGCTAAGCCCCGGATCTCCTACAATCCTAAATCCGCCCCTGGTGGACAACTGTAGATCATCTAAGCTCCACTGTGTTTAAATTCAAATCCTATGCCATTGTTTATATTTAACCCTTGTGTCTGAAAACTAAAGTATTATACTCTTATTAGGGGACTAAATTGAAAAACTCCATAAAAAGATTATGTTGAAATAATTTCCCACTTTCTTTTCCATAAATATTTTATTCAACTTCAGCCCTGATCATAACCATTTTTTATATTATTTTTGTAATGAAATACTCCCACTTTTCTGAAAAGAGTTGTTAAATATGACAAAAAAAAGAATATGTGGTGGTTATGATCGGGCTGAAGTGGAATAAACAATTTATGAAGAGTAAAAAAAAAAATACAAGATAATTAAAAGATTATGCCACATATTATGTTGGCTCATCACTGCAAAGTTATCAAACAAATACGAATCTGATCAGACACAAGGGTTACGTTGTTGTTCCCTTTCTAATTTCCTCAAACATCTAGTCTAGTTAATGTGATCAATATTATTTGACAATTGATGCTTTTTGTTGGACATTTCAGTCAGTAGTGAGCTCATACTTTGAGCTCATAAATTTATAGTTAAAATGATTGCAATCTTGTCTTCGTTGTGCATGAATGCGTGTGCTCACCACACACAATATGTGTGTCACTATTCTGGCAGTGGCTATATTGTTAATGAAAGCCTGTTATAAGGTCTGTTATTTGTTTTTTGTAAAAAGTTTTAGTCACTGGAAGTTCTGATACCCTAGAAGAAAAAAAAATTTCATTTTAAAAGCCATGTTGTCATTTTTGTTCACACATTTTTGGAAATATGGTCATATAAGAATTTTATTATTATTTATTTAACAATAGTGTGTTTAACAGCAGGGAAAAAACATGTAATGTTATGATGTATACATATCAGCAGCAATATTTTAATGTAAAATGTACATTAATCAGTATTGATTCCTTAACTTTACAAGTTACAAGTAGATGTACAAGTTACAAATGTACAAGTAGAGTACCATTTAGATTATGGTTGAATAAACATTGATGTCTAACATTGATTCAATATAAAATCAACTAAAATGTGCATGTAGATTACCATTTAGATTATGGTTGAATAAACATTGATGTCTAACATTGATTCAATATAAAATCAACTAAAATGTGCATGTATATTACCATTTAGATGATGGTTGAATCAACATTGATATAGTATCAGCTATGGTTGACACCTAACGTTGATTCAACGTTAGGGTCATAGACAACGATCTATATAATTTAGATGTCAGGCTTCAACATAGATTCAATATTTCTGCTGAACCCTATTTCAACGTTGATTCACTCATTTTTTGCTATCTCAATCTGTTGTGTGTTCATCTGTTGTCAGTTCTGTGCCCCATTGTCTAATTTAGTGTAGTCTCCCTTGTGTTGTATCTATGTGCTGTTTGGTCTTGTCATGTTTCTGTATATTAACCCTGTTATGTTTTCTGTTTAGTCCTTACCCCAGCTGTGTCTCATTTACTAAATCATCCTCTTGTCTCTAATTAGTCTGTGTACTTAAGTGTTGTCTGCCCAGCAGTCTTTGCTGGGTCATTACTTTTGTTTCCTGTTCTCTGTCGTGAGTACTCGTGAGTCGTTAGTGTTGTGCTTATATCGTTTTTCGAGACTATCGTCTCTCTTTTCTTTTCCTTATTTCAAAGTGTTTCTTTTGTTATAATGCTCCGTGTGTCACAATAAAGTGCACTTATTTGTGAAGGACCAACCAACGCATTCCGTCTCCTGTCTATCCTCTCTTCAGGTCTATGCTGCAATTGGGTTCCACACAACACCATGCCATCTAAACGTTCTGGTCGTAACAGTGTCTGTTACTAGGCTTGAGTAAATTGTAATGAACCAAATGAGAATATCAATTCAATTTTACTGTGAATAACACCATGCTAAAATTGACCAGACCTGGAAAATCTAAGCAAATGAATAAAGGGAAGATGATTAAACAGAAGGTTTTGTAGATACAGTACTGAATTCTGCCATCCGGACACATGCAATTTGAAATATGATTATAGAATATAAAATATCAGGCCTAAAATGGTTATGCGATTAAAATGCGATTAATTAGATTAATTAATTACAAATCCTGTAATTAATTAGATACATTTTTGTAATAACCTGACAGCACTAGTAATTACTATTTGGGAAATTGTAAAGCCTTACTTTACTTGTTACTGGGAAAGTAATACAGTTACAGTTACTGGCCAACACTGATGGAATCCCACCGCGGGCTCCTCGCCTCCCGGGGAGTGTTTTCTGCAGAGCGCACACTCCTGACATTGAAATGAAAAGTGTTCACAATTGCTGAGACAACAGTGACGACCATGTTTATCCACACGGACAACAAACCTCCCACCGCCGGCCAGGCAGCCCATCATTCTGCCCTGCTGATTTCATGGACTGAGAAGCAGAGATTAGAACAAAACGTCAGGCGGCGGGGGGGACGGGGGGCGGGGGGAGTTTGAGACGGAGGGGGCGGGGGACGGAGACATGGGGGGGGACGGAGACGAAGATACGGAGATGGAGGGGGCGGGGAGTCGGGGGCGGGGGGCGGGGGGCGCGGGGCGGGGGCCGGAGACGGAAAGGACGGAGACGGAGTGGGGGGGGGGGGGGGGGGGGGGGGGGGGGGGGCGGAGGGTGTGGGGCGGAGGTGGGAAGCAGAGACAGAGGGGAGACGGGGACAGAGAGCGGGGGGGATGGTGTTTTTGACCGCCCTCTATTAGGCCTTCTACATCTCAGCTGCGACTGGGGACAGAGAGCGGGGGGGATGGTGTTTTGGACCGCCCTCTATTAGGCTTTCTACATCTCAGCTGCAACTGGGGACGGAGGGGGGGGGGGGGGGGGTTGGGGGGAGACAGAGGGGAACGGGGATGGAGACGGAGGGGGAGTGTTTCGGACCGCCCTCCATTAGGCCTTCTACATCTCAGCTGGGACTGGGGGACGTCTCAGAGGGTCCCCGGGGACGCCCTGCGCTCCAGGATCTCTGCAGCAGGATATTAATCCTCCATTATTATCACACTTTGGGAGCGTACGGTCGAACGCACACCACATCTATTTGACTCACTCCCTCGAACCCTGAGGAGAGCGCGAATTGGCTCAATAAAAGTTATAATTGGTTGAGTCAGATGGCCGCCCAGCAGTGAGATGTAGGAGGGTGGTGGTGGATAGTGTCGACAAAGGTATTTTCAAGCCCACGGTAGATAGGTAGGTAGGTAGGTAGGTAGATAGATAGATAGATAGTTAGATAGATAGATAGATAGATAGATAGATAGATAGATAGATAGATAGATAGATAGATAGATAGATAGATAGATAGATAGATAGATAGATAGATAGATAGATAGATAGATAGATAGATAGATAGATAGATAGATAGATAGATAGATAGATAGATAGATAGATAGATAGATAGATAGATAGATAGATAGATAGATAGATAGATAGATAGATAGATAGATAGATAGATAGATAGATAGATAGATAGATAGATAGATAGATAGATAGATAGATAGATAGATAGATAGATAGATAGATAGATAGATAGATAGATAGATAGATAGATAGATAGATAGATAGATAGATAGATAGATAGATAGATAGATAGATAGATAGTTGCCAGCGTCAGTGCACAACTCAGCCATTTGAAAATTTCACAGGGCAACATGAATGAATTTAGCAACTACATTTTACATTTACATTTTACATTTTGTCATTTAGCTGACGCTTTTATCCAAAGCGACTTACAAGTTCTGTACGACAAGTCCTCAGGAATGGCACAACTCTATCAGCTGAGTAACAATGTTCATAAAAGTGTTGAGTGCTACAGTGTAGGTTAGTTTATTAGGACAAGTGCATGACAGTAAGGTTTAAAAAAAATATATATATATATATATATATATATTTTTTTTTCAGATAGTGGTGGAAGAAGTGCATCTTTAGTCCACGGCGAAAGATTGGACGGGTTTCGGCTGTCTTAACTGGGGTGGGTAGTTCATTCCACCATTGTGGGGCAAGGACTGAGAAAAGGCAGGTTCTCCTTGATGACCCTCCTGGAGCTCGGATAGGAGTGGGTCTGAGACAGTGGCGGCCCGTGGGTGCTTCGCCACTAGGGGCGCTATACCAAACATTTTGCAAACATGTACAGTACCACGCAACAGACTCATGGCAAGACGTGAGCGATTCGACTCACGCTCACGGCAATGAATCGGCTCTTATGAACGAGTCGCTCAGCTGTTACTACAACAACACACAACCAGTCAAATAAAGTATAGTCTAGACTCTAATTCACAACTTGAAACACAATATATAAATAGAAAAGTTAGAAACAAAACTCGCTCCGTCTCCAAACACAGGCAGATCTCTCCCTCTCTCCTTCTCTCTCTCACACACAGCGCGACGTGGAATCAATTCGTTACACAATCAGACCTATTATATACCAAGAATAACTTCAGTATGAGTATGGCTGTATATATGAGTATGGCTGTACACATATTTTGCATATTGTTAAACGAGCCAAGGCTAGCTATTAAACTATCGATATGAATCGAAAATCTGGGACCCTGATGTAAACAAGACAAACGTCTTTCTCTGGTCTGCATCCCCTTAACAATTGTGTGTATTGAGCCGTACTGTATTGTACCCATTCTGTAATCTGTTAATAAAGTTCTCATTCATTCATTCATTCAAACATAGACGATATTGAACAAGCCATAATCCACGTATTTTCAATCCAAACGCGAGAGAGAGAGAGAGAGAGAGAGAGAGAGAGAGAGAGAGAGAGAGAGAGAGAGACTCACTGTTTAGTTGACACGTCCAGGGCAGGAGGGCTTGCCTTGATAAAGTAGTGTATCACTGTTGATGTATTCCAGACCACTGTCCACTGTGTCCAGACTGCATCCGCCATATAGCTTGTTAGCCAAGTGTTAGCTTGTTAGCAGCACCACACAACAGTCACAAGTACTTCATTCCTTTGTCCATTTCCGCTCGAACAGACTGCAAACTACCTGGCGTTCTATCGCCATGCTCTAAGACAAACTCTAACCTTAACCAACTTTGAAAGAGTGCCTAAGCTTAACAGTCTAAAGAACTTGCAGTCACGGCACGCTCTAAGACAAACAACCTAGGACCAACCTAGGAACCAACCTAGGAATAAGCTAGAATTGGAACATTAGAAATTGGATTCGGCCAATCAGAGATCGTCTCTGTGAAATTCTGCTACGGAAAAAAATACTGGTGTCGGCCAATCAGAGAGCGTCTCCGCGAAATGCGGCTACAGAAATTCTTGACGCTACTGGCTAGACCGCTTCAAATCGCGCCCGGATTCCAACATAATAGTCATATTTCAACGCACAACGCGTTATGCACTGATTGGCTGTGACGGATACAGCGATCAAACTGTGACGCGCACTCAGAGCGCTATCGCGTCTAGCCCGGGCCGAGAAATACGAAAAAATTAAAAAAAACGTGATGTCACTTCCTGCTCAGGAAAACGAGTTTTTTTTTTGGAGATAATAACGTTATATTGTGCATTGGAAATACAAACATACTTAAGATGAGTAAATATTATTCATTTTAAACATGTTTATATTATTTATAGGGCTATAAAACAAAAAACTAAAAAGTTTTATTTTCTTCTTCTCTGATTTAACAGCAGGTGGGTCGGCGCCCTTGCGCCCCTAGTGGCAGAGCCGCCACTGGTCTGAGACGGCAGGAAGATGCAGAGCGTAGGGGTCTTGAGGGTGTGTAGTTAGAGACCATTGATCGGAGGTAGGCGGGATCGGTTCCCTTTGCCGCATGGTATGCCAGGTCGAGGGCCTTGAAGCGGATTCGTGCAGCAATGGGGAGCCAGTGCAGGTCCCTAAGAAGTACATAAGGTACATAAGGAGGCAGCTGTCGCATCTTTTCACCTGAAAAGCGCGATCTCTCAGTGGCGAGGAGTAACGCGTGGGAGGCTCACGCTGCCCCCGATACTTCCTGATTCTGCTGTACAGGCGCACCAACCGACCTGTAGGAGTCGCTGTCCATAACGTCCAATCCCCACCCACTGGCTTTCCCACCCTCTAACACTGCCAATTGTATTAGTATGAACGACCGCCCAAGCCGGTAGCAACGCAGAGAGCTGGGCTCGATACCAGCATATCCTGCGTTAGTGGCGAGCGCCTTGCCCACTGCGCCACTCAGCCGCCCCGACTTTGGTAAGTTTGAGATCAGGCGGGCCGCTGCGTTCTGAATGAGTTGAAGAGGCTTAGTGGCAGCGGCCGGGAGGCCAGCAAGCAGTGCGTTGCAGTAGTCGAGGCGGGAGATGACTGTTGATTGGACGAGGAGTTGGGTGGCTTCTTTGGTCAGGAAGGGGCGTATCCTTCTGACGTTGCTCACGAGGAATCTGCAGGTTCTGGTTGTCGCTGCGATGTGAGCGAAGAAGTTCAACTGGTCGTCGAGGACAACACCAAGGTTCTTGGCGGTCGGGGACGCGGTCACAGCTGCATTCTCGACTGTGATGGAAAGGTTGGTCAAGGTCGGTCAACTAAATTTAATCCAATTAGTGTCAAATATGATGCTTGTTGGCGCTTTTCTCTAGCGCCTGAAGTAGAGTCATTGTCTATTCTATTCAAATCCCATACGCTCCGCTCGGCTACTAGTTGTTGTCATATAGGTCTATGGTTGTTGTAACTTGTCGTCGTCAGAAATTGATAATAATCACAAGATACTGTACATTCAGACAGTGTTGGACTTGTATCTAACAAAATGGATTTATATGGACACGTTTATATTTATACAAAAACACCTTTCAGCTCCAGTTCTTTTTACAATCCAATCTTCAGCTTTCTTCCTGCTAGCGAGCCTCCTGAGTGCAGCGTCGTTGAACCTCCACACGCCCCTCCTCCCTTTAGTTGCCGTATCCTGTAGAATAAAACAATTATAATTTACTCGTTTATCGCGAAAACACATTAACACTTTCCGTGCCACACACGAGAATACTCTGGTTTATTAATAGGTGGTTGAAAGCCACTCACGAGATTTCTCGG
Source organism: Notolepis coatsorum (assembly GCF_963971535.1). Taxonomy (NCBI): domain Eukaryota; kingdom Metazoa; phylum Chordata; class Actinopteri; order Aulopiformes; family Paralepididae; genus Notolepis; species Notolepis coatsorum. The sequence continues at coordinate 14,550,816 of NC_140181.1, forward strand.
ATTTTTTTTTTTTTTTTCTTTTTTTTTTAGCGATCTGAAATCATATTGCATCACCTGAGCCTACCCGTGTATAGCCAAGCGGCGCCGGCGATCATTGTGGAAAAAAGCGCCCCCTGTCGTCTCCCAGATGACATAAGGGATTTTGGAATGGACTCAATGAAAATGAATGGGGAAAAAAATCCGGTACTCCACATTTTCCAGTCCACTGATGCAGCCGGGCTTACCACAGTTCATTCTGGAGCCTCAGAGCCCCGCTGATCATGGAGTTCTACTGTATCGCGTTGGATCTATACACTTATCGATTTTTTCGAATGGTGATCAGGAATTGGAATATACCAGTTGGATACCATCTGATGTTGGGTAAGGACTCTATGTTATCAGTGTTAGGATAATCAGAGTAAGTTTGATGAAGTTATAAGCTGTTTTGTGAAATGTCCTCTTTCGGTTTCACTGTAAAAGTCCAAGAGGAAATCAACGCGGCGATTATCCGTGCGCGGCCCGAATGTGCTTGCGTGCACGTATAATATTGATCATCTAGCGTTTATTTGAAAACGATTCATGAAAAGGCCGACAGTAAAAGACGATTTTCATAGAATGCCCCAGAATGGGCTGTTTTTTATTTCAAAACGGGGGCTTTTCTAAATGCTGTGAAACGGAAATGACGCGATAAAAAACCAATCTGCCTCGACAGCACTGACTGGAAAATAGTCTTTGATAATGCGATGGGCAGATTAGACACATAGCCATAATTTAAAACATAGATTAGGCGATATTAACGTTAACATTGGCGCCGATGGTAGCATTCAGCGGGTAAAAAGGAAAACCCGGCGTGGCGCTCAAAGTGTTAACTGGACTATGCGTCAAAGCGGGGGAGAAAACACTGTCTCCAAAATATGGCACAAAAACAGATACGTCGGGCGACGGTGCCACATAAGCACATGACAGGGTATACAACGAGAATGCAAGGCAAGGTAATAATCTCAACTCCTCCATGGCAGGAGCAATAAGCGTTTCTTCACAACTCACGGTAATGTTCAGTGAACAACGACTGACAATCTGAGTAGTAAACAGGGAGGACATATAAAGCAAAGTCAACTATACACCCCAGGTACTAATTAGGGCAATCAGGGCAGAAAGACAGGTAATTACCATTGGGCAACGCCAGGGCTTTTGCTCCCAGGTGAGAGCAAAACCCCAAACGTTACAGCAGGGTAGGGTATACTGTATGTGGGAAAATCCAAGTACGCATGCTCAGGGTGTTGTATCATTCACAGTAGAACACATCAATTTGATGGCAAGTGGGGCTCGGAGCGCCTAGCCCCAAGCGCACGTCATTTCGTATTTCAAAGTTGATTGGCTGGCGTCGGATTTCAGTCGGCAAAGAAGCCTTTCATTGCTAACGGCAGCTACTGTAAACTACCTAGCTAGTGACGTTACGTGAAATATAACAAGGTGGATTATTTACTCGATTATTTGAAACCCTGAATTTGGAGGAGACGATTTTAAATCAGACGCCTGGGTCCACACCAAGCCACTGGATATCGTTATAACTCAAACAGCTTGCAAAGGTAACCGTTAACATCCATCCATGAGAACAACCTAGAAGAGGCTTTTACTGAGACCGTCAGTCTGCTGAAAATCATCATAACAAATCAACTCAACTCAACCTATGACGACATCTCAGTCAGAGAGGAACTTTTCCACCTTAAAGAGGATAAAAACGTTTACTCGCAATACCATGGGACAACCGCGACTTAACGCATTGGCCAGCATCGAAAGCCAGTGCTGCCTTTCTCTTCGAGTGAGCCCACAGCTTTGGTGAGTGATATTTTATCCTCCTGATGTTATGGCCTTGGTCCGTGCTTTGGCAATGCTGTTGTGTTGAATCGTTTGATGATAGTAGTGTCATGTTTAACACATTGGCGGCCACTGGGATGAGTCTAATATCACTAGAGACGACCAGCTTTTGTAAACAGACTTGGGGCTGTTTGTAGAGCTAAATCTATACTTTATAGTATTGCTATCTGTCCATTCTCATTGTCAATTGAGTCCATAAACCGTCCCTTCAAAATGGCTTAAAGAAAAAAAAAATCATCAATACGTTCTCATTTTATAGCGCCGTGAATATAAGCGTTATACGGCATTTGGTCTAGTATATTTCCTGGAAGGCTAGATAAAGGGCTAATAGCTACTAACGTTATATCCAATGGCATTTCCGCTATACATAAGCTACAGTTAAAACTCAAACTGCATATGATCGGCACGATCCTCAAGCATGTATGCATGAAAGGGGGGGGGGGGGGGGGGTGGGGGACGTTGTTTCTTATTATTGATTACCAATAACCGTGTTCGTCTAAGTAGCCACATACGCTGATCGTATCGTATCGTATCATAACAAGGCTCGATCGGGCTGTAATTTACGTGAAAAAGATCTTACCATGAGCCGGTTGGATCCCCCTGAGCATTTCCCCGTTATCGATCGCCATCTGGTAGATCGATATGTCCATTGGCTGATGATAAATCCCCTTATTGCATAGTGAAATCCAAAACGTAATCCAAGCTACAGGCTGCACATCCACATTCAGCCACAGGGCACACTGCATTATCGCGACAGCGCCCCTGAGAGGATCTGGCCGGTATTGCACTTTGGCGAATTCAAAGAGTAGGGTACATCTGCAGTGCAGCTCGGCGACCTTGAATAGGTTATTAAAATGGAATAAAAGCCAAAACAACCTGCCACGGATATATCCGTGCTTCTGTCCACAACGGGTGGAATCGAAACACGTATATATCCGTTGTTCGTCCCCAATGTGTTAAAGACAAGGTTGTTGTCATAATGTGGTTGTCATAGAATCCCTAAAAAGTTGTCTATGTGTGCTTTGGTGTGGCCTTCACAGTCCTTGGGCCAAAAGCCCAAATGCTTTTGATCTGGCTTTCCTACGCTGAGGTATCGTAACTTTTGCGCACCTACCCCCTACCAGTGAATGCCTCACTGTTGCGTTTTTTCTGAGGTATTATGTGGTAGGTGCACGAAAGTTACGATAGCTCAGTGTAGAAGCTCTGATCGATTCAGGAGTTGTCTCCACGTGGGGCGGCTGATTGGCGCAGTGGGCAATGCGCTCGCCTCTAACGCAGGATACGCTGGGTTCGAGCCCAGCTCTCGCCGTTGCTACCGGCTGGCCGGTCGTTCATACTAACACAATTGGCAAGTGTTATGTTAGAGGGTGGGAAAGCCGGTGGGTGGGGATTTGGCGTTGTGGACAGCGACTCCTACAGGTCGGTTTGGTGACGCCGGTGCGGCGGAAGCAGGAAGTGACGGGGGCAGCGTGAGCCTCCCACGACGCGTTACTCCTCGCCACTGAGAGTTCGAGCTGCTGCGGTGAAAAGATGCCACAGGCTGCCTCCTCGTGTACTGGAGGGGACACGTGATGCAAGGCTTCTATCCTCACTACAGCCGACCAGTGGGAGGCATAGTCTAGCAACGTTCGAGACAGGGGAGGGGAGAATTGGAATTACCAAATTGGGATGGGAGAAAAATAGAAAATGGGGAGAAAAAGTGGATCAAAAACTAAAAAAAGGAGTTGTCTCCACGTGTTCGGGAGGCGTCTATGCTTTTACCAAACGGTTTGTGTTTCCGCGTTCTCGTTTTGCGCTCTGATTGGCCACGCACGTTTCTGGTCATGTGACATGTGCGCCCAATCGCATGACGCGCCCATTTCCGCCTCAACCAGCAGCAAACTACCTAACGCCTACGATCCACACTCTAACCTTAACCAACTTCGAAAGAGCGCCTAAGCTTAACCCTCCAAAGTACTTGCCGTCACACGATTGGGCGCACATGTCACATGACCAGAAACGTCAGTGGCCAATCGGAGCGCAAAACGGGAACGCGGAAACACGAACCGTTTGTTAAAAGCAATCACGTGTTCGGGAGACTCAGGCGCATAGAAACATTAGCATGCGGCCGTATCCCTCTAGTCCCCAGACACCCCGACCTACGAGCAAACCTATGAAGGGGAGCAAAATATGGCAGGAGACTTATTTAGCAAAAGCTCCATACCTTCAGGAGGTGATAATAACCACTGATAAGATACAAAACCAAAAGGTCTATCATATCAAAACATAATCTAGGGATGTGTATAAGTATAATAAAATCACATCTAGATTTGGCCCACCCAGATGGTACCAAAAAAGTGTTTGGCCCTCAGGACTATCAGTGGCGTTGAGCTCTATAATAGCAGTTCATTCACACACACACACACACACACACACAGGGGCGGACCTTCCTACAGGCGATATAGGCGGTCGCCTAGAGCGCCACCCAGAGGGGGGCGCAAATTATTATTATTTTTTTTTTTTTTTTTTTGCAGTTTTGGCGCCCCCCTCTATATCGGCAACCATTATTTTTACATAAAAAAAATTCTAACATAAGGGAAAATTAGCCAAAAATCTAAAACGGTCGGTCGGTCTGAGCCTCAGCTTTAGGTGTTCACAGTCAGAACATGCTAGAGCGCTGTGCATTGATGGGTATCGGTCAAGTGTTTATAGAATTGAGCGTTGAGGAAAGAAAGACTAACGTTAGAGAACTATGAAGAGGCAAAAGCAGTGGTGAATCTCGCCTAGGGCGCCAAATGTGCTAGGTCCGCCCCTGCACACACACACACACACACACACACACACACACACACACACACACACACACACACACACACACACACACACACGCACGCACGCACGCACGCACGCACGCACGCACGCACGCACGCACGCACGCACGCACAAACACAAACACAAACACAGAAGCGATCACATAACCTCCCCCAAGACATAACAACTAGACATTACATTCATATGTAAATGGTTGCTGATAACAAGCATTACTGTGTTCTGTGTGTCTGGTGTATTGGTATTCCTTGGCAGTAGGTCCATTCATGCAGTATCGCATCGTCTAAGAAATAAATAATAATTTACTTGAATCAGAATCCTTAGGGTAAAGGCAAAATGGATGAGTTTTAGAGCACCTTGCTCATCTCGCACAAAGCCCTGTGCTAACGCGGGAATGGCCATCTCTTGTAATTACTATACCTCGGGGACGTCCATTAGAATGTTAATTTAGTTAGGAGGGCTTTGTAATATGGTTCCACTGAGTGGGCATTTAGAGGAAACAGCTCCTACAGAGACAGATTGTATTTGCTGTGTGCGTTAACCCCCTAGCCTCAGCGGCTTCAGAAACACGACTCAAATTGATTTGTACAGGGTCACAAAATACCTTCTTGTGCTGCTTACCTTGTGTACCTTGTGTACCTTGTGTACCTTGTGTAATTTGTGTAACTTGTGTAACTTGTGTACCATGTATAACTTGTGTACTTTGTGTACCTTGTTTAAATGTTACTTGTCCTTTCGGACAAGTTATGTTTTTGTTAGGGATGTCCGATATTATCAGCCTACCAATATTATCGGCAGATATCGGCATTAAAATGTGATATCGAAAAATATCTGTATCGGTTTTCAAAAGAAATTAAAAATAAAAAAATAAAAGAAAATTTACATTTCTATAACCTTTATTTACCCAGGCAAGCAAGTAAGAACAAATTCTGATTTTATTTATTGTCAAAAGTATGCATAATGTTGTGTTAATTCCACAACAAGAGATATGTAATGTTAAACCCTGCATATATCGGTATCGGTTGATATCGGTTGATATCGGTATCGGAAATTAAGAGTTGGACAATATCGGTATATCGGTATCGGTAAAAAAGCCAATATCGAGCATCCCTAGTTTTTGTAGATTTTTACTACCGGGCAGTCCGGTAGAGAGAGAGAGAGAGGAGGAATGGGAGACAGAGCAGGGGAAGACATTCGGCAAAGAACGCCGGGTCCGGGAATCTAACCCAGGTCGGCCGTGATGCGACGCAGCGCATTACGTGGTTCGCCACTCGGGCGCCCCTTGTGTACCTTGTTTAACTTGTGTACCATGTGTATCTTGTGCTAAGGGGTTTTCACCCAAAGTTGAGGAGTTTATTGATGCTGTTTTGTTGACAGCTGACAGAAACAGTCTGCGGGTGACTGCTGTGTTTCTGAAAAGCAGCCACGCTATTTGAATTCCTGTGACATTGGTGGTAAAATAAAGCCCTTGGTTTCCCAGCTCACTGTCAACTGATGTCTTTCATATGCCAAGTAGTATGCACCAGTGGAGGTTATTGCATGACTACTAGTGAGGCAGTACTTATATATATAAGTAAAAGTATACATAATTCTTATTTATTTATTTATTATTATTATTATTATTTTTTCTTTAGAAATGTTTTCCTCTGTGAAAAAAAAATGCCAGTGATTTAATTTTTTTTTTCAAGTGATACACAGCTCCCAATCACTTACATTGGCTAGTAGTGAGGCACATTCCTCAAGTGCCTCACTAGCTAATGTAAGTGAATGGCAGCGAAATAGCACCTTTGATTGGACAGTAACTGGTCTAAGTGCACACCCGTGAGGCTTAGACTCACTCATTAATTTGAATGGGGCTTGAATGATTGACAGTTCTGACACTTTTTTTTATACCAATCAGAGAACACCATTTCCTATCCCATGCGTTGAGAGGGCTTGGAGAGCCATGTACAGTCAGTAAAATTACTGTGTAGGCAGTAGCACTGTAGGCTAAATGAAACTTTGCACCAAAGGACCGAAGTATAAATCAGCAACATGGAGAGGACTTATGCATCTGGATCAGAAAAAAAGTTGAGGATGAAAAAGTACAGTGTTTGTAAAAGCTTGTATGCTAACAGTAGCTAGTCAATTTGTTAGCTACCTTTAGCTTAGCTTATATTACATCACAATGATGATCACCAAACTAACTTACTGTACACAGTAGGGCTGGGCAATTAATCGAAACAAAATCGCGATCTTGAGTCATAGACCTATGCAATCTCATTTCTAAGTTATGATGATTTTTTTTATATAAAAAAAAAGTTATTAAATCTTTTTTTTTTTTTAACTTTTTAAATGATTTTATCTGGGTTGAACATGATTTGTGGAACTCCCTCTGGTGTTGTGGTCATGGTATTCACTGACATTTGGGAAGTATTTTGACATGCACATGGGTATCTTAGTAGTGTAGTGTATTTTGTAGACCAGGCCCATTGCAAGTTGCTGTACTCTGTCGTCTACTCTAAGCCATCCTAGGTTGTCAAAATGGGCAGGGGTGAAGTGGGTTTTAGGAGTAAGGTCAAGCAGTAGTCTGACCAGTTTGTTTTGTGATGTTTGTAATCTTGTTTTTAGTGCCTTTGAGGTGCTTTGGTACCATGAGGTGCAAGCATAGTCGTAGTACCCTTGAATGAGTGCTCCTGTTAGAGTCTTCAAGGTATTCTTGTTTACCAGAGAGGAGATCCGGTACAGGAATCTAGTTCGTTGGTTGACTTAGTTTTATTACATTGGATCCCATTTTGTCTAGGATGGAACCCAGGTAGGTAATTTCATCTTTCCTTTTCCTTGTCACCTTCACCTAATATGTTTTGATCTGGTCAGGTGCGCTGTCACCTAATATGTTTGATCTGGTCAGGTGCGCTGTCACCTAATATGTTTTGATCTGTGTCTGGTTAGGTGTGCCGTCACGCGTCACCTAATATGTTTTCATCTGTCTGGTCAGGTGCGCCGTCACCGAATATGTAATTTTTTGCATCTGTGTCTGGTCAGGTGCGCTGTCACCTAATGTTAATATGTTTTCATCTGTGTCCACTGACCACTGACACACACAGTGGGGGATGTTTTAAAAATATAATTTAATATATAATATAATATAATAATTTGTGCTTCACCAAAAAATTTGGTCAGCAGCCGCCACTGGTATGTAAGGATGGGTACCGTTCACATTTGAACCAATACTGGTACCGGTACCAGTACCTGTTAATCGATACCGGTACCCAACGGTACTTTTTTCGGTACTTTAGTCTAAAAAAATTCGAATACACATCTATATATTTAAATAACAAATAAATGAAAGTATTTTACAACTGATTAAACAAACAAACAATCTAGCAGCAATGAACTACTCTGCTGCTGATTGAGTATTCTAGCAGTTATTTTTGGTCACTCACTGTCTTTGGAGAAGACCCGCTCTGCCGCGGTGTTTGGTCTTACATAACAGACTGTGGCTTGTTTACCAACGTCACATCCGGTACTCTTCTGTCCTCCTGACTGCGGTTGCTAACGTTAGGGAGCTAACATTATGCCCGATGATTAGCTAACGTTAGCTATAACGTTAAATAAGTTACAAATATGTGAAACTATAGAAGGAATAAGCGACCGCTAAAAAAAAAAACCCACGCGGCAGCGCGAGCAGATAACAAAATAAAGTTTCGAAAGGAGTGGAAGTTTGGACTCTTTGGAGCTACGTTAGTAGTGTTTCAAGAGCAGAGGTGGAAAATGAGCTACACTTTCTAACAACCTGCCCAGTGTGCCCACTGTACCAAGATATCAGAGACATATACACTCCCCATGAATTGCAAACACCCAAAGAGTTTGAAAACATGTATTGTGCCGTTGACATTAACGTTCGTTTTGCGGTAAACAAAACGTAATGTCATCGGACTTTTTTTCTTTCTTTCTCATAACCGAAAGTAGGCACCGTTGGATCTCACGTGAATCGATACTCGGTAGTACCGACGTGTTTCGGTAGGTACCTTTAAAAGTACCGAATTCGGTACCCATCCTACTGGTATGCACAGTCTTTTGATTCTCTCTCTCTCTCTCTCTCTCTCTCTCTCTCTCATCTCTCTCTCTCTCTCTCTCTCCTCTCTCTCTCTCTCTCTCTCTCTCTCTCTCTCTCTCTCTCTCTCTCTCTCTCTCTCTGTCTCTTTCTCTCTCTATCTAATCCCTCTACCTCTCTCTCTTGCTGTGTCTCTCTCTCATCTCTGTGTGTCTCTGTGTGTGTGTCTCTCTCTCTCCCCCTCCCTCCCTCTCTCTCTCTCTCTCTCTCTTTCTCTCTCTCTCTCTCTCCCCCCCCCCCCCTCCCTCTCCCTCTCTCCTCTCTCTAAACACTAAAAACCCAGAGGATAGATCAAAGACATCACTGATGCTCCCGGCCTTCATTCTGCTCTTCAGATGTGAGAGACAGTGTATATACCTCCGGTCGCGTCAGTCTGCTCTTACTCTGAGTCTGACGGTTGCCACGGGGCCGTCCAGGTTCCCTGGGATCCGCCGTGCGTCTCCTAGACTCTGTTATCTATCAGTCCCGGCTGACGGCGGCACAATTAGAAGGCCTCGTTTCCAACGGCACTTGAACACGCCGGAACGAGACACTGCACGTTGCCAACCGATGTGGACAGAGATCAACACACAATGGTTCGGCGTCCAGGAGAGAATGAATGAATGAATGAAAACTTTATTAACAGATTGCAGAATGGGTACAGTACAGTACAGCTCAATACATACAATTGTTTAAGGGGATGCAGACCAGAGAAAGACTTTCGTCTTGTTTACATCAGGGTCCCCCATTTTCAATTCATCGTACATATATGACATACATGACATACAGATAGACAGTACTGCTCCATCTATACATTTATGACATACCAGATTTGCAATTACAGTACTGTTTGTGATACAAAAAGAGTCCAGAAAGAAAAGAGTATATACATTAGGCGTGGAAACTGTACATTGGATTGGTAGGTGGGGGTGGGGGGGGACTGTACATTGGAGGTGGTTGGGGGGGGGGGGGGGTTGGTTAGGAGTGGGGGGGGGGGGGGGGTTGGGTAGGAGTGTGGGGGGGGGGGGGGGGGGGGGGGTTGGGTAGGAGGGGTGGGTGGGGGACACTGTACAACTGTACAAACAACACTGTACATTGGATTATGACAAGACCATACTTGGTAATTTACTGTACATTGAGGGGGTTGTGTTCGGACATTTACAGGGGCCAGTTTCGGGTTGCAGTCTCCTTAGGTGTTTTTTGAGAGTGTTTTTGAAGTGGGTAGTGATTCACATTCCTTTACAGCTTTGGGTAGGGCGTTCCACATTGATGTGGCATAATTGCGAAACGTGTTTAGTCCCTTGTTTGAGCGAATCTGGGTTTAACATGATTTGTGGAGCTCCCTCTGGTGTTGTGATCGTGGTATTCACTGACCTTTGGAAGTATTTTGTCATGTACATGGGTACCTTGGTCGTGTAGTGTATCTTGTGAGCGTGCGTGCGTGCCATCACCAGCACAAAAAAAGCGTGAGCACATCACCCGAGTCCTGGCCTCTCTCCACTAGCTCCCCGTCCGTCACCGCATTGATTTTAAACTACTTTTAACCGTTTTAAATCCCTAAATGGCCTGCCCCCACAGTACCTGACAGAGCGACTGCGTCACACACTCCATCCAGAGCCCTACGGTCAGCTGACCAACTGCTGCTAAATGTACCCAGGTCCAGGCACAAAACCAGAGGGGACAGAGCCTTTTCCATAGCCGCCCCTAAACTGTGGAATAGCCTGCCCCTCCACATCAGGTCAGCCCAGACCCTGGGGGTCTTTAAGTCCCGGCCAGTGGCGGCTGGTCCATAGAGGGCGCTAGGGCGCCGCCCCCCCTGGTGGATAGAGAAGAAGAAAGAAGAAATAGTGGTTTTGGATTTTAGAT
>NC_140181.1:14561621-14601621 GCF_963971535.1 Notolepis coatsorum
CACACACACAGACATGCACATGCACACGTTTGCATTAATCAGCGATGCCACTTATATTGCCAGCTGCAGCTTCAGGTGTGTGTGTGTGTGTGTGTGTGTGTGTGTGTGTGTGTGTGTGTGTGTGTGTGTGTGTGTGTGAGTGAGTGAGAGGTAGAGAGGTAGAGAGAGAATGAGAGATATAGAGAGATAAAAAAGAGAGGTAGGTGGAGAGGTAAATAGAGAGAGAGAGAGACGTAGAGAGAGAGAGGGAGAGGTAGAGAGAGATGCAGAGAGAGAGACAGAAAGAGGGAGAGATAGAGAGAGAGGCAGAGAGACAGAAAGAGGGAGATATAGAGAGAGAGAGGCAGAGAGACAGAAAGAGAGGGAGAGGTAGAGAGAGAGAGATAGAAAGAGAGGGGAGAGGTAGAAAGACAGAAAGAGAGAGAGAGAGAGAGAGAGAGAGAGAGGTGTGTGTGTGTCTGGGGGGTTGAACTGAAGAGGCTTAATTCTGATCTCATTATTTACCGGGCGGCCGCCTCCTCTCCAGGTTTATTAGAAGACCTTGCAGACGGCGTGAGCCATGAGCATCATCAGATCATCCTCTCCTTCCCAGCTCCGCTGCTCTGCTGGCAGGAGACATGGCGTTGTTGCTGCATTGCAGGTTGAATCCAAAAGCAGTGGAGAAAAAAAAGAAAAAACAGAAAAAAACTAAAAAAAACAAGTACATCAAATTAACTGGGCTGTTGAGATTAGAATCCCAGCAGAACCACTGAGCCTTTCAATAATTCATATCCACCGTCCCACTCTCTCTGCCTTTTTTTTTTACTAGACACAACATTTCACAGTTGCCCACAAACACTGAGAGAGCGGCTCTCTCCTGTAGCGGGAGATAGGCAGCCTGGATGGATGGGGAGGTCCGTCTGTGTATCAATTGTCGGGGAATGACTGAAGGCCCCCGCTTTAAGGACTCGTAACATTATCGCAGATGATTATGGGAGCTATAAAACACTTTTCTTCCGTCTTTATGGCGCGCACTGTCTGAGGGCGGCGAAGAGGCAGTGTCCCAAAAAACGTCCTCGGCCGGGAGAACACAGTGTACACAGACTGACGCAGAGCCTCAATTCCCACCGGGTGTGTACGCCGCCCTCTTAGTCGTTTTTTATGCGCTTTTCCCTCCACGCGGAATGAGTTATTATGTGAGGAGCGATAAACACATCCCTGGCAAGCACTGGATTTTAAGAGGTTCTTCTGCATCACTGGCCCGGCCCGTGTAGCCCACAGACCTGCTCTCTCTCTCCTCCTATACCGACCGGGGTTGGGTACCGTTCACATTTGAACCGATACCGGTACCAGTGAATCGATACCGGTATACCCAACGGTACCTTTTTTCGGTACCTTTAGTCTAAAAATGTTTTTATCTACCTACCTCAGTTGTAAAAAAAATTGTCCAAACTTTAAATATATAATATTGCAGCAAGCGTTGTCTGCGTCTAGCTGTAACCACACTTGCGACCGTTTTCGGCTCGCCATTCCCCCGACTGCTTTGTCGTTGAGTCAAATCCTAGGTAAGCGTGTATTGTGCGCGTGAACGTTGACGTGAACGTGCGGCACACTTCATAGGTTATGTTTCGCGGTAAACGAAACGTTGAAGTTTTTTTTGGTACCGAAATGTGGCACCGGTGGATCTCACGTGAATCGGTACTCGGTAGTACCGACGTGATTTGGTCGATACCCTTAAAAGTACCGGATTCGGTACCCATCCCTACTACCAACCCTCTCTGTCACTCAGATGATCATCTACACGTATACCTCAGCCCCGCCTCCTCTCCTCCTACCGACTCTCTCTGTCACTCAGATCTATACCTCAGCCCCGCCTCCTCTCCTCCTACCGACTCTGTCTGTCACTCAGATCTATACCTCAGCCCCGCCTCCTCTCCTCCTACTGACTCTGTCTGTCACTCAGATCTATACCTCAGCCCCGCCTCCTCTCCTCCTACTGACTCTCTCTGTCACTCAGATCTATACCTCAGCCCCGCCTCCTCTCCTCCTACCGACCCTCTCTGTCACTCAGATCTATACCTCAGCCCCGCCTCCTCTCCTCCTACTGACTCTCTCTGTCACTCAGATCTATACCTCAGCCCCGCCTCCTCTCCTCCTACCGACTCTCTCTGTCACTCAGATCTATACCTCAGCCCCGCCTCCTCTCCTCCTACCGACTCTCTCTGTCACTCAGATCTATACCTCAGCCCCGCCTCCTCTCCTCCTACTGACTCTCTCTGTCACTCAGATCTATACCTCAGCCCCGCCTCCTCTCCTCCTACTGACTCTCTCTGTCACTCAGATCTATACCTCAGCCCCGCCTCCTCTCTGTCACTCAGATCTATACCTCAGCCCCGCCTCCTCTCTGTCACTCAGATCTATACCTCAGCGCCGCCTCCTCTCTGTCACTCAGATCTATACCTCAGCCCGCCTCCTCTTCGCCCACAAGCCCAACCTCTGCAGTTTCTGGGGAGCAGAGCAGAGGCCGCAGGGCAGCCCCAGGCCCTGGAGCTCCCTCCCACAAGACACAATGGAATCAGAGTCTGTCTCCATTTTGCAGTCCTGCCTCAAGACATGTCTCTTCACCACTGTCTCCTCCTCCCCTCTGTCCTCGTTTGCAGTGGCGGCTGGTGAAGCATATTCTAGGTGGGGCTGTGCCATATTCAATCAGTTTCAGTAACTACAGTATATAACCAGACCTGCAAACTGATACGAGGTGAAAAAGGTGACATGTTTGTAAACCAAAAGAAAATCGTTCTGATTTTAACATGTAAACAAAGCACTCAGAGAAGAAAATAAAGGGAAAAGACATGCCGTATCCGGGTCTGACGGCACAACAATAACATTTTCATATCATAATATCATAACGCAGAGGCTGAGACTCCCTTCTTTTGCCGCCGGTAGAACATCGCGTATGAATTGGAAGAGCCGTCGCGTGTCGCGCTAACCCTTCGAGAAGCTTTGTGGTCCGGGCTTGAACTTTCCATAAATGTGTTTCCCATAAATAAATTTTGTTAGATACAGCACTGAATGTATCTTGTGTGATTATTATCAATTTGACGACACAACAAGTCAACGACTATTAGCGTTAGTTATTTCCTGGTTGGCGTGTATCTGGACGTGATGTCAAAACGAATGCCACACGCTCAGCCTAGTGTAATTAACTTATACGTATGACGAAAGCACGTTCGGGCCTGCACTAAAACAACCCATATAAATTCATTGGAGGTTGTGTTTTTTTTGAAGAAAAAAAAGCCAACACACGAATGAACGAGAGCACTGAGGGGCGATCGGGCAGCCAGAGAGAAGTCGCCCCTGGAGTGTCAGACAGTGATTTTGAGATTCGTTCCAGAGCAAAATTAGATGCTGCGGCTGATTGGACTATGGTATTCAGAGGCAGGATTTTGAAAATTATTATTATATTAATCATACATCATCATTATTTTGTAAAAAATGTATGTAATATATTTTTTTATTAAATCGCGACGCACAAATCGCCATAATCAGTCAGCCGCCCCTGCTCATTTGTTTGTGTTTGTGTATTACAGAAGCCTGTGTTGTAAAGAGACTAAGTATTACAGAAGCCTGTGTTGTAAAGAGACTAAGTATTACAGAAGCCTGTGTTGTAAAGAGACTAAGTATTACAGAAGCCTGTGTTGTAAAGAGACTAAGTATTACAGAAGCCTGTGTTGTAAAGAGACTAAGTATTACAGAAGCCTGTGTTGTAAAGAGACTGAGTATTACAGAAGCCTGTGTTGTAAAGAGACTGAGTATTACAGAAGTCTGTGTTGTAAAGAGACTAAGTATTACAGAAGTCTGTGTTGTAAAGAGACTAAGTATTACAGAAGCCTGTGTTGTAAAGAGACTGAGTATTACAGAAGCCTGTGTTGTAAAGAGACTAAGTATTACAGAAGCCTGTGTTGTAAAGAGACTGAGTATTACAGAAGCCTGTGTTGTAAAGAGACTAAGTATTACAGAAGCCTGTGTTGTAAAGAGACTAAGTATTACAGAAGTCTGTGTTGTAAAGAGACTAAGTATTACAGAAGTCTGTGTTGTAAAGAGACTAAGTATTACAGAAGCCTGTGTTGTAAAGAGACTGAGTATTACAGAAGCCTGTGTTGTAAAGAGACTAAGTATTACAGAAGCCTGTGTTGTAAAGAGACTGAGTATTACAGAAGCCTGTGTTGTAAAGAGACTAAGTATTACAGAAGCCTGTGTTGTAAAGAGACTGAGTATTACAGAAGCCTGTGTTGTAAAGAGACTGTGAGTATTACAGAAGCCTGTGTTGTAAAGAGACTGTGAGTATTACAGAAGCCTGTGTTGTAAAGAGACTGTGAGTATTACAGAAGCTTGTGTTGTAAAGAGACTAAGTATTACAGAAGCCTGTGTTGTAAAGAGACTAAGTATTACAGAAGCCTGTGTTGTAAAGAGACTAAGTATTACAGAAGCCTGTGTTGTAAAGAGACTGAGTATTACAGAAGCCTGTGTTGTAAAGAGACTGAGTATTACAGAAGCCTGTGTTGTAAAGAGACTGGTGAGTATTACAGAAGCTTGTGTTGTAAAGAGACTAAGTATTACAGAAGCCTGTGTTGTAAAGAGACTAAGTATTACAGAAGCCTGTGTTGTAAAGAGACTGGTGAGTATTACAGAAGCCTGTGTTGTAAAGAGACTGTGAGTATTACAGAAGCTTGTGTTGTAAAGAGACTGAGTATTACAGAAGCTTGTGTTGTAAAGACACTAAGTATTACAGAAGCCTGTGTTGTAAAGAGACTAAGTATTACAGAAGCCTGTGTTGTAAAGAGACTAAGTATTACAGAAGCTTGTGTTGTAAAAAGACTGAGTATTACAGAAGCCTGTGTTGTAAAAAGACTGAGTATTACAGAAGCTTGTGTTGTAAAGAGACTAAGTATTACAGAAGCCTGTGTTGTAAAGAGACTAAGTATTACAGAAGCTTGTGTTGTAAAAAGACTGAGTATTACAGAAGCCTGTGTTGTAAAGAGACTGAGTATTACAGAAGCTTGTGTTGTAAAGAGACTGAGTATTACAGAAGCCTGTGTTGTAAAGAGACTAAGTATTACAGAAGCTTGTGTTGTAAAAAGACTGAGTATTACAGAAGCCTGTGTTGTAAAGAGACTGGTGAGTATTACAGAAGCCTGTGTTGTAAAGAGACTAAGTATTACAGAAGCCTGTGTTGTAAAGAGACTAAGTATTACAGAAGCTTGTGTTGTAAAGAGACTAAGTATTACAGAAGCCTGTGTTGTAAAGAGACTAAGTATTACAGAAGCCTGTGTTGTAAAGAGACTGTGAGTATTACAGAATCATGTGTTGTAAAGAGACTAAGTATTACAGAAGCCTGTGTTGTAAAGAGACTGAGTATTACAGAAGCCTGTGTTGTAAAGAGACTGAGTATTACAGAAGCCTGTGTTGTAAAGAGACTGAGTATTACAGAAGCCTGTGTTGTAAAGAGACTAAGTATTACAGAAGCCTGTGTTGTAAAGAGACTGAGTATTACAGAAGCCTGTGTTGTAAAGAGACTAAGTATTACAGAAGCCTGTGTTGTAAAGAGACTAAGTATTACAGAAGCCTGTGTTGTAAAGAGACTAAGTATTACAGAAGCCTGTGTTGTAAAGAGACTGTGAGTATTACAGAAGCCTGTGTTGTAAAGAGACTGAGTATTACAGAAGCTTGTGTTGTAAAGAGACTGGTGAGTATTACAGAAGCCTGTGTTGTAAAGAGACTGTGAGTATTACAGAAGCCTGTGTTGTAAAGAGACTGTGAGTATTACAGAAGCTTGTGTTGTAAAGAGACTAAGTATTACAGAAGCCTGTGTTGTAAAGAGACTAAGTATTACAGAAGCTTGTGTTGTAAAGAGACTGGTGAGTATTACAGAAGCCTGTGTTGTAAAGAGACTGTGAGTATTACAGAAGCTTGTGTTGTAAAGAGACTAAGTATTACAGAAGCCTGTGTTGTAAAGAGACTAAGTATTACAGAAGCCTGTGTTGTAAAGAGACTGTGAGTATTACAGAAGCCTGTGTTGTAAAGAGACTAAGTATTACAGAAGCCTGTGTTGTAAAGAGACTAAGTATTACAGAAGCCTGTGTTGTAAAGAGACTGAGTATTACAGAAGCTTGTGTTGTAAAGAGACTGTGAGTATTACAGAAGCTTGTGTTGTAAAGAGACTGGTGAGTATTACAGAAGCTTGTGTTGTAAAGAGACTAAGTATTACAGAAGCCTGTGTTGTAAAGAGACTGAGTATTACAGAAGCCTGTGTTGTAAAGAGACTGGTGAGTATTACAGAAGCTTGTGTTGTAAAGAGACTAAGTATTACAGAAGCCTGTGTTGTAAAGAGACTAAGTATTACAGAAGCCTGTGTTGTAAAGAGACTGGTGAGTATTACAGAAGCCTGTGTTGTAAAGAGACTGTGAGTATTACAGAATCCTGTGTTGTAAAGAGACTGGTGAGTATTACAGAAGCTTGTGTTGTAAAGAGACTGGTGAGTATTACAGAAGCCTGTGTTGTAAAGAGACTGGTGAGTATTACAGAAGCCTGTGTTGTAAAGAGACTGTGAGTATTACAGAAGCCTGTGTTGTAAAGAGACTGTGAGTATTACAGAAGCCTGTGTTGTAAAGAGACTGTGAGTATTACAGAAGCCTGTGTTGTAAAGAGACTGGTGAGTATTACAGAAGCCTGTGTTGTAAAGAGACTGTGAGTATTACAGAAGCTTGTGTTGTAAAGAGACTAAGTATTACAGAAGCCTGTGTTGTAAAGAGACTGGTGAGTATTACAGAAGCCTGTGTTGTAAAGAGACTGGTGAGTATTACAGAAGCTTGTGTTGTAAAGAGACTAAGTATTACAGAAGCCTGTGTTGTAAAGAGACTAAGTATTACAGAAGCCTGTGTTGTAAAGAGACTAAGTATTACAGAAGCCTGTGTTGTAAAGAGACTGAGTATTACAGAAGCACCCCGTGTTGTAAAGAGACTAAGTATTACAGAAGCCTGTGTTGTAAAGAGACTGAGTATTACAGAAGCCTGTGTTGTAAAGAGACTAAGTATTACAGAAGCCTGTGTTGTAAAGAGACTGAGTATTACAGAAGCCTGTGTTGTAAAGAGACTAAGTATTACAGAAGCCTGTGTTGTAAAGAGACTAAGTATTACAGAAGCCTGTGTTGTAAAGAGACTGAGTATTACAGAAGCCTGTGTTGTAAAGAGACTAAGTATTACAGAAGCCTGTGTTGTAAAGAGACTAAGTATTACAGAAGCCTGTGTTGTAAAGAGACTGAGTATTACAGAAGCCTGTGTTGTAAAGAGACTGAGTATTACAGAAGCCTGTGTTGTAAAGAGACTGGTGAGTATTACAGAAGCTTGTGTTGTAAAGAGACTGAGTATTACAGAAGCCTGTGTTGTAAAGAGACTGGTGAGTATTACAGAAGCTTGTGTTGTAAAGAGACTGGTGAGTATTACAGAAGCCTGTGTTGTAAAGAGACTGAGTATTACAGAAGCCTGTGTTGTAAAGAGACTAAGTATTACAGAAGCCTGTGTTGTAAAGAGACTAAGTATTACAGAAGCCTGTGTTGTAAAGAGACTGAGTATTACAGAAGCCTGTGTTGTAAAGAGACTAAGTATTACAGAAGCCTGTGTTGTAAAGAGACTAAGTATTACAGAAGCCTGTGTTGTAAAGAGACTAAGTATTACAGAAGCCTGTGTTGTAAAGAGACTAAGTATTACAGAAGCCTGTGTTGTAAAGAGACTAAGTATTACAGAAGCCTGTGTTGTAAAGAGACTGAGTATTACAGAAGCCTGTGTTGTAAAGAGACTAAGTATTACAGAAGCCTGTGTTGTAAAGAGACTAAGTATTACAGAAGCCTGTGTTGTAAAGAGACTGAGTATGAAGTATACTATCTTCATTTATACCTATATCTAAGTTCTGTGATCGTATAGTCTTTTACCCTTCTCCTCTGCATTGTTTGGTATTTCAGATGTTCGGTTCATTTAAGGAAAGAAGCTGACGAGGTGGTCTGAATAAAACAAACTGGTGTGTTTATTTGTATTTCTTAATAAACCACAGCTTATGAATCAAAACAAGTACAAGCTCTTTACTTCAATCTAATCGTCTCTTTGGTGTGGCAGTTTTGTCCATGATCTGATCAAGCTAGGGCCGATCAGAGCCGTTTCTCCGGTGGTGGTGTTTGATGTCTCTCGGGTTTCCCATGACAACACGCGGCTTCTCTTTGTGGTTGGTGGTCGCCAGGGCAACCTTGGGTCGTGAGTCTCAGCGCTCAAGCAAAGAGCGCTTGATTTCGTCTCTCTCCGTGGCAGGATCTCCTGCTGCGAAGCGATCGTCTGTCATCGAGTCTCAGTGGCTCTGAGTCTCCGGCTCGGCTCACGAGCTCCGGTTGGTGATTCTCTCTCCATCGGTGGAGGTTCAGCGCTCCAGTCTCCAGGTCTGTGTGTGTCTCGCTTCGTCTCTGTGTCTCCTCCATCATTCAACCTGCAGGTTTTATAGAGAAGAGAGAATCCCCCCCGCCCTTGCGCCGTCCAGTGCCGTCACCCCAGAGAGCATGCTTTTCTATTGGCTAGAAGGTCTCCCCTCTAAGTGACACTCATTTGGGTCTTGCGAAACAGCGTTACAAGGTGACCTTACAGAGGGGACATGCACTAGTTTCCTCTTAAAATGATTTACCCAAGTGTCCCTGAATGCGACCCTCATACAGATTGAAATCTATCACCCACTCAACCTAACAGTGGATATCCCAGAATGGCCTGTTTGGTCTGCTAGCTAAAGTAAACAGAACTCTTCTCTGCTGGCCTTCAGGCTGTCATTTTTTGACTTAAAGTTAGTTATTGGGCGCACCATCCCTGTTCGTTGTGTGGGGGAAGATGTGTCATCTGTTTGACATTTGGTCGTTTCTTATTTTTATGGCACTCTGGGCTTTTTCCTATAGCTGCTAGGTGAAGGGTGAAGGGTTGCACTGTTAGCTTTTGACTGAATTCTCCTGTGGCCTTTTCCAGAAACCGCTAGATGATTTTGATCCCTCCTGTAATGCTTATACGGGTCATTTTGATCAATTTAATTTATGACAAGTATTACAGAAGCCTGTGTTGTAAAGAGACTGAGTATTACAGAAGCACCCCGTGTTGTAAAGCGACGGCGACAGTGGCTCAGGAGGTAGAGTGGTCGTCTGGTAATCGGAAGGTTCCCGGTTTGATTCTGGCATTGTGTCGAAGTGTCCTTGAGCAAGACGCCGGCCTAACCCCAAACTGCTCCTGATGAGCAGGTCGGCACCTCACAACATGGTCGCCTCCGTCGTCGGTGTGTGAATGTGTGGGTGAATGTGAAGCATAAGTTTGTAATGCGCTTTGGATAAAAGCTGTTATATAAATGCAGTCCATTTACCAATTTATTATGGTAAATGTGGGAAACACAATTCCGCGGTTAAAACACCTAATCGATTAGCCAACAACGTCTTGTGGCTTGTTAGCCGACTGAGGATTCTTGTAGGTGAGGTGAGCCCTAGAGAGGAGGTGGAGGGAGAAGTTACACACGGACCACAACCAACCCACATAGGGAGGAAATGTAGGCCAGTCCGGTGCTCTCGGAGCAGGGCCATCTGGAACGGGAGACTGCAATTCGAAACTTGTACAGTTTGTACAGTGTTTCCCCCCCCCAACCCCCTCCAATGTACAGTAAATTACCTAGTATGGTTGTCAATATTCCAATGTACAGTTTTGCTTGTACAGTTGTACAGTGTCCCCCCCCCCCCAACCCCTCCTACCCAACCCCCCTCCCCCCACACAACCCCACCCAACCTCCTCCAATGTACGGTTTACTGTATTTGCAAATCTGGTATGTCATAAATGTATAGATGTAGCAGTACTGTCTATCTGTATGTCATGTATGTCCTGATGAATTGAAAATGGGGGACCCTGATGTAAACAAGACAAAAGTCTTTCTCTGGTCTGCATCCCCTTAACAATTGTGTGTATTGAGCCGTACTGTATTGTACCCATTCTGCAATCTGTTAATAAAGTTTTCAATCAATCAATCAATTAATCAAACCGGGGAGAGACGTGAGACATGTACTCCGAAGTAGAACACTGGGGCACGGATTTAAGGCAGTACACATTATTTTAATAACGTTTTCCACGCAGGGTGCATATTCATCAGAGTCAAATAGCAATAAATATAAAGTTTATCGCATTCAATTTGTGCGCTCTACTGTGGAGTAAATCTCTGCAGTCTCTCCCTGAGCCCTGGAGAGTGGCCTATGGTGCACCTGTCTGCACAGACTAAAGCCACAGTCGCTTACCGCCAGCAGGCTGTATAATCCCGTCTCCAGACCACTATGAACGCAGAGCGACACCGAGATTTTGATGAAGCCAGAGGTTAAACTCATCTTGGTCCAGGCAGGGGTCAGCCCTGCCGGGGGGGGGGGGACATAATAGAGCGGAACACACATTTTCCATTAAAATGTATGCGCTAAAGACAAGTCTGAGCCAATCACGCCGTCTGTGAGCGGAATCTTTAATTGAAATGCCTGGTTGTTCTCTGGAGGTTTCTCTGGCATTTCTATTCATTGAAATTAATTGTGTTTTTTTTTTTTTTTTTTGCAATTTCATTCTTAAGACCAACAGCTTGCGCGGGACGTCCCTGGCGACGCCGGTGTGCTCCTATGTTTCCCGCCGAGCCGTGCGAGGCTGTTTGCCCTCCTCCACGGCGGGGCTATATCATAAACGTGGATCCACCGCCATGAATAAATGATAATATAGACCTGTTATTGAACACAATGCAAAGCCCGCTCGCTTCGCGCTACAGTACACTCCACATGTCACTTTACCGTACGGCGCACTGAGTAGCTCAGTTGAGCTTCGCGCTCTGCCGAAAATAGATTATAAGGTCATGAATGACAAAAGGGGTATGGGGGTATGAATAATGCAGTTCTAATATGGACCGGCACGCTGGGCAAGGCCTCCGCTGGGATATCGAGTGCTGCCATTGGTTTATTGATTTGAGAGTCGGACCCCAGGCGAGCGAGCACTGAGGTGAGAGGCGTACATGACAGGAAAAGGTGCCACGATGCATGAGTGGCTTGTAATTCTCTTATTATACCCCATTGATACTATACAGCCATTAGAGGTTGTCTGTGAGCTCCTATCTTATTAGGTTGGTTGGCTGGTTGACTGGTTGTGACAGAAGCACAGTCTGGACTACTGCCAAGGATAGACACAAAAAAGCTCAGAGCTTATTTCCATTGTGATCCTTGTAGGGGGGTAGGGCTGGTTCTTTGGCTGGCTGGTTGGCTGGCTGGTTGGTTGATTGGTTGGTTGGTTGACTAGCTGGCTGGCTGGTTGGTTGGTTGGTTGGTTGGTTGGTTGGTTGGTTGGTTGGTTGGTTGGTTGGTTGGTTGGTTGGTTGGTTGGTTGGTTGGTTGGTTGGTTGGTTGGTTGGTTGGTTGGTTGGTTGGTTGGCTGGTTAGTTGTTTGGTTGGCTGGCTGGCTGGTTAGTTGATTGGTTGGTTGGTTGATTGGCTGGTTGGTTGGTTGGTTGGTTGGCTGGCTAGTTGGCTGTTTGGTTGGTTGGTTGACTGGCTGGCTGGTTAGGTGGTTGGTTGGTTGGTTAGTTGGTTGATTGGTTGGTTGGTTGATTGGTTGATTGGTCCCCCCCCGATGTTTGCCTGGTATACAAACTGCAGGGGGTCTAGGGAGTCACTCACCTGGGGCTTGAGGTGTTGCAGGACCAGCGTCTCGAAGGTCTTCATGGCCTGCAGTCATTCAGGATGCTTGGACGTCCCTTCTTTGGCACCGGGACAATGCAGGAGGTCTTCCAGAGCTGGGGCACCCTCTTTAGCCTCAAGGAACGGTTGAAGAGGTACTGGAGCGGTGCTGCTAGCTGCCCGGTGCACGTCTTGATCACCCTGGTGTTGTCTCGTCCTCTGGTCCTCAGGTCCTCTGGTCCTCTGGTCCTCTGGTCCTCTGGTCCTCTGGTCCTCTGGTCCTCTGGTCCTCTGGTCTTGAGCACCCTGGTGTTGTCTCGTCCTCTGGTCCTCTGGTCCTCTGGTCTTGAGCACCCTGGTGTTGTCTCATCCTCTGGTCCTCTGGTCCTCTGGTCTTGAGCACCCTGGTGTTGTCTCGTCCTCTGGTCTTGAGCACCCTGGTGTTGTCTCGTCCTCTGGTCCTCTGGTCCTCTGGTCTTGAGCACCCTGGTGTTGTCTGGTCCTCTGGTCCTCTGGTCCTCTGGTCCTCTGGTCCTCTGGTCCTCTGGTCCTCTGGTCTTGATCACCCTGGTGTTGTCTCGTCCTCTCGTCCTCTGGTCTTGATCACCCTGGTGTTGTCTGGTCCTCTGGTGTTGTCTGGTCCTCTGGTGTTGTCTGGTCCTCTGGTGTTGTCTGGTCATCTGGTCCTCTGGTGTTGTCTGGTCCTCTGGTGTTGTCTGGTCCTCTGGTCCTCTGGTGTTGTCTGGTCCTCTGGTCCTCTGGTGTTGTCTGGTCCTCTGGTCCTCTGGTGTTGTCTGGTCCTCTGGTCCTCTGGTGTTGTCTGGTCCTCTGGTGTTGTCTGGTCCTCTGGTGTTGTCTGGTCCTCTGGTGTTGTCTGGTCCTCTGGTGTTGTCTGGTCCTCTGGTGTTGTCTGGTCCTCTGGTGTTGTCTGGTCCTCTGGTGTTGTCTGGTCCTCTGGTGTTGTCTGGTCCTCTGGTGTTGTCTGGTCCTCTGGTCCTCTGGTGTTGTCTGGTCCTCTGGTCCTCTGGTGTTGTCTGGTCCTCTGGTGTTGTCTGGTCCTCTGGTCCTCTGGTGTTGTCTGGTCCTCTGGTGTTGTCTGGTCCTCTGGTGTTGTCTGGTCCTCTGGTGTTGTCTGGTCCTCTGGTGTTGTCTGGTCCTCTGGTCCTCTGGTCCTCTGGTCTTGTTCACGGCCTCGTCCACACCCCACATCCACACCCGTTAAAGCTCCTATAAAGCCTATTTCGAGAAATACTAGAGAAACAAGATGATACTTTATTGTCTGCTGACGCAGAACATAGTTTTTCATTCACAAAGCTATCCATACCTGACAATATAAGAACAATACACAAATACCAATCCATACCAATACAACACAATATCCCAATTATACATTGCAGATGCCTGCGGCTCTACTGCTGAGACAGCAGCTCAGCGGTGAAGGAACAAAGGAGTTATTCGATGGATTTTTCTTTGCATTGGAGCCTGAAGCGGCTTCCTGTGGGTGTGAGTAGTTCAGAATGTGGCTTAAGAAAAAGTACAAATACCTCTCTCCAAATAGTCTCTCATTCAAAATTCTATTCTTATTCTACATAGAATTTTAACACATTATGAGCATAATGCTGGAAGCTAAATACTGTCGACAGAATTGAAATGTCACTGCCGGTTTAAACTTTTTATTAATACATTTAAAAAATATATAATTCATTCAAATTTGACAGTAGTGACAGGGCATTACAAACAACAATAGCCCCGCCCCAACATCCTTCCACAACCTGTAACAGCAACAATATAATAAGAATAACAATAAAACAACAAGACAACAAAATAAGTGAATGAATAAATTAAATTAAATGAGCAAATACTGTTGCGTGCAAGGAATCCGGAGTATTGATTGTTACTCCATCTCCATCTCCACTTTCCTCTGTTCTCCCCTGAACACTGACTCTCCGGACCGTGAGTACTTTGGCTCGCTAGAGTCGAAGACAATGGGATTGTGAGTTCCCATCAGGCCTGCAACGGGTTTTTTTGTTTGTTTATTTAATAGATGCCGGCTTAGCTGTATATTGTATTAATGTATATGATAGGTATAATGTAATTAGCTATATCATTAATGTTATTCTAGAAGTGTTGTTTGACATGCATTGTAACATTTGGAGTAGTAGTATCTCTGTTTTTTTGTTTCCTTTTGGATATTGAGCACATGGTGTCTTTGAGACAATATTAAGTAAGAGCTTGGATACTTTATTTGTTAATGATTATTTTCTTTATTCTGTAAATGTGTGTATAATATATATATATACATACATTGTAATACCTTTCAATACAGATAATTTTTATATTTAAAGTTAAGTGTCTGGCTGAAATGTATTGAGTTAACCCTATAACCCAAACAGATATTATTATTATTATTATTAGATTGTATTGAGAGCTAGGTATTGTATTGCATAAAGGACTATGGGCCCTGCCCTCTAATTCAATCGGGGTAAAAGGGGCTACACTTGGACCGCGTGTTGGCAATGTAGTCAGTGGCTGTAACATGTGAACACTTCAAAGTACAGCCCCTGGCCTTCCCCCGTCAGATGGGTTCACTACCATTTTGGTGGTAGTGGACCGCTTCTCCAAGGCGGCCCACTTCATTCCCCTTCCCAAACTTCCCTCGGCTCGAGAGACTGCTGACCTGGTGGTGCAGCACGTCTTTCGGGTCCACGGGTTACCAGTGGATATTGTGTCTGACTGGGGCCCTCAGTTCGCCTCCAGGTTCTGGAAGGCATCTGCCTCCAGCCTCGGCGCCTCCGTCAGCCTGTCGTCTGGGTTTCATCCGCAGTCGAACGGGCAGACGGAGCGCGTCAACCAGGATCTGGAGGGCGTCCTGAGATGTTACGTTGCCGGGTGTCCGGCGACGTGGAGTAGGAGGTTGGCCTGGGCTGAGTACATGCATAATACCCTCCTCTCCTCCTCTACTGGTATGTCTCCCTTTCAGTGTCAACCTCCTCTGTTTCCCGAACATGAGCAGGAGGCTGAGGTACCATCGGTCCAGGCCCATGTGGTTCGCTGCCGCCGGACGTGGAACCGGGTTCGGACGGCGCTGCGGAAGGCCTCGGTTAAGGCTCAGCACCAGGCTAACCGCAAGCCGCGTCCGGCTCCGGTTTTCCGTCCTGGGCAGCGGGTTTGGCTTTCCACCCGTGATCTCCCTCTCCGGGTGGAATCCAGGAAGCTAGCTCCCCGCTTCATAGGACCCTTTAGAGTGGTTCATCGGGGTGAACCCTGTGGCTTACAGGCTGCGGCTCCCGGCCTCTATGAGGGTTCACCCGACGTTTCATGTGTCCCTTGAACACATGAAGCCATTCCTCTCATCGCCCTTGTCCCTGCCACTTCCTGCGGTTCCGCCGCCCCGCATCCTTGACGGTCAAACGGTCTACACGGTGCAGAGGATCTTGGATTGTAGGCGGAGGGGTAGGGGGTTCCAGTTCTTGGTGGATTGGGAGGGGTACGGGGTAGAAGAGAGTTCCTGGGTGCCTCAAAGGGATATCTTAGATCGCAGCCTTATCGACGATTATCGCCGGCTGCATCCCGAGGCACCCAGATGAACGTCAGGTGCCGTTCGTCGGGGGGAGGTACTGTAACGTCTGGGCTTTCTCTCCCTATTCAGGATTGGAAGCTCTGCTGCCATCCTGGAATTCTCACTCTGTCTCTGTAATTATCCCTGATTGTTGTCACCTGCCTGTGTTTTGTGTCACTGGTTCTGATTGGGTCTGCCGGCTACACAGAGAGGGAAACTGGTATCAATCTGGTATCTAAACTGGTATCTATCTTCTCGTCTGACTCAGGAGAAAACTGTATAGGCACATTTCCCGAGAAGGGCGATGTGTCCCTTTAAGGATGAGGAACGTAGTTGATTTCTGTTGACAGAACCAGAGAAAGAAATGTAAGTGTCTGCAAAATTGGTGCCAGTGTGGAGAGAACTATGTGCTGGTGTGGAGAGAACTATGTGCTGGTCAAGGAGAGAACTATGTGCTGGTCAAGGAGAGAACTATGTGCTTGTCAAGGAGAGAACTATGTGCTGGTCAAGGAGAGAACTATGTGCTGGTCAAGGAGAGAACTATGTGCTGGTCAAGGAGAGAACTATGTGCTGGTCAAGGAGAGAACTATGTACTGGTCAAGGAGAGAACTATGTGCTAGTCAAGGAGAGAACTAGGGATGTTCGATATTGGCTTTTTTACCGATATCCGATATACCGATATTGACCAACTCTTAATTTCCGATACCGATATCAACCGATACCGATATATGCAGGGTTTCCCCCCCCAAAAAACTGAATCATTTCAGGTAATTAACATTACATATCTCTTGTCGTGGAATTAACACAACATTATGCATACTTTTGACAATAAATAAAATCAGAATTTGTTCTTACTTGCTTGCCTGGGTAAATAAACGTTAAATAAATGTAAAAAAATAAAATAAAATAATTTTTTTTTGGAAAACCGATACCGATAATTTCCGATATCATATTTTAATGCCAATATCGGTAGGCCGATAATATCGGTAGGCCGATAAAGCAGCTGTAAGTGGTATTTTATTGTTCAAATAAGTGTTAAATAGTGTGGTGGAACTGGAGAGGTTAATCATGCAAGTGGTCAAATCTTCATGGTTGATCAAATGTATTGTTAAAACATGA
This sequence comes from Notolepis coatsorum, assembly GCF_963971535.1. Taxonomy (NCBI): domain Eukaryota; kingdom Metazoa; phylum Chordata; class Actinopteri; order Aulopiformes; family Paralepididae; genus Notolepis; species Notolepis coatsorum. The sequence continues at coordinate 14,578,028 of NC_140181.1, forward strand.
CTAATCAAATACATTTTAGGTTTTTAGGTTAGGAGTTCAGTAGAGGACATGACTTTCTCTGGCCGGGAGACTGGGTCAAGCACCCCCCCTGTGGGATTCTCTTTTAAGCCATCTGGGAGAAAAGAGGGCTGGGGAGGGATGACCGGGTGAGGGGAGAGGAAATTAGGATACAGGGGGAGGGATAACCAGGTGAGGAGAGAGGAGTGGAGGATACAGGGGGAGGGATGACCAGGTGAGGGGAGGAGAGAGGAGGATACAGGGGGAGGGATGACCAGGTGAGGGGAGGAGAGAGGAGGATACAGGGGGAGGGATAACCAGGTGAGGGGAGGAGAGAGGAGGATACAGGGGGAGGGATGACCAGGTGAGGAGAGAGGAGTAGAGGATACAGGGGGAGGGATGACCAGGTGAGGGGAGAGGAGAGGAGGATACAGGGGGAGGGATGACCAGGTGAGGAGAGGAGTGGAGGATACAGGGGGAGGGATGACCAGGTAAGGGGAGGAGAGAGGAGGATACAGGGGGAGGGATAACCAGGTGAGGGGAGAGGAGAGGAGGATACAGGGGGAGGGATGACCAGGTGAGGAGAGAGGAGTGGAGGATACAGGGGGAGGGATGACCAGGTGAGGGGAGGAGAGAGGAGGATACAGGGGGAGGGATGACCAGGTGAGGAGAGGAGAGAGGAGGATACAGGGGGAGGGATAACCAGGTGAGGGGAGGAGAGAGGAGGATACAGGGGGAGGGATGACCAGGTGAGGGGAGGAGAGAGGAGGATACAGGGGGAGGGATGACCAGGTGAGGAGAGGAGAGAGGAGGATACAGGGGGAGGGATGACCAGGTGAGGGGAGGAGAGAGGAGGATACAGGGGGAGGGATGACCAGGTGAGGAGAGGAGAGAGGAGGATACAGGGGGAGGGATGACCAGGTGAGGAGAGGAGAGAGGAGGATACAGGGGGAGGGATAACCAGGTGAGGAGAGAGGAGTGGAGGATACAGGGGGAGGGATGACCAGGTGAGGGGAGGAGAGAGGAGGATACAGGGGGAGGGATGACCAGGTGAGGAGAGAGGAGTGGAGGATACAGGGGGAGGGATGACCAGGTGAGGGGAGGAGAGAGGAGGATACAGGGGGAGGGATGACCAGGTGAGGGGAGGAGAGAGGAGGATACAGGGGGAGGGATGACCAGGTGAGGGGAGGAGAGAGGAGGATACAGGGGGAGGGATGACCAGGTGAGGGGAGGAGAGAGGAGGATACAGGGGGAGGGATGACCAGGTGAGGGGAGAGGAGAGGAGGATACAGGGGGAGGGATGACCAGGTGAGGAGAGGAGAGAGGAGGATACAGGGGGAGGGATAACCAGGTGAGGAGAGGAGAGAGGAGGATACAGGGGGAGGGATGACCAGGTGAGGAGAGGAGAGAGGAGGATACAGGGGGAGGGATGACCAGGTGAGGGGAGGAGAGAGGAGGATACAGGGGGAGGGATGACCAGGTGAGGAGAGGAGAGAGGAGGATACAGGGGGAGGGATGACCAGGTGAGGAGAGGAGAGAGGAGGATACAGGGGGAGGGATAACCAGGTGAGGGGAGAGGAGAGGAGGATACAGGGGGAGGGATGACCAGGTGAGGAGAGAGGAGGATACAGGGGGAGGGATGACCAGGTGAGGAGAGGAGAGAGGAGGATACAGGGGGAGGGATGACCAGGTGAGGGGAGGAGAGAGGAGGATACAGGGGGAGGGATGACCAGGTGAGGAGAGGAGAGAGGAGGATACAGGGGGAGGGATGACCAGGTGAGGAGAGGACAACAGATGACGATACAGTAACCCATGTTACTGACCAGATACTCCACCTAACATCAGTTCACCTACATACGGGGACCAAATCTGGTCCGTGGGCCCGACCTTGTGCACCGTGTTCTAGAATCTGGAGAGAAGCCCGGGACAAGAACAGGACATCTCCAATTAGCTCCCTTTGTTTGATTTGGTCTTTTGTCGATTCTCCTATCTCTCTCTCTTTCTTTCTCTCTCTCTCTCTCTCTCTCTCTCTCTCTCTCTCTCTCTCTCTCTCTCTCTCTCTCTCTCTCTACTCGGTGGCTGTAATTGATGATTTGGCTCATATGGCTGTTTCATCATCAGGGTGGCTGCAGCGCGTCGAGCTGGAAGCCTCCCGGGCCGTAGGGACTGAACCACTGTTGCGCTCAGTAGAGTCGACGGCGTAGAAACACTTACAACCAGGCCAGAGTTCAAGTTTCAAGTTTCAAGTTGGTTTATTATTATTTGTCACATATAAAATACTTTACGGTGAAATGCTTGGTTCTGTATGAGCCTGTGAGAGTGTCATACAGTAAAAAAGTAAGTAAAAAAAGTAAGTAAAAGGAATATACAATACAATATACAATCTTTTTTTTTATCCACTTTTTCTCCTCCTTTTTCAAATTTTCTCCCATCCCAATTTCGCCTCGCCAATTCTCACTTCAATTATCCCCTCCCCTGTCTCGAACGTTGCTAGACCATGCCTCCCACTGGTCGGCTGCAGTGAGGACCAAGCCTTGCATCACGTGTCCCCTCCGGTACACGAGGAGGCAGCCGTCGCATCTTTTCACCTGAACAGCGCGATCTCTCAGTGGCGAGGAGTGACGTGTGGGAGGGACACGCTGCCCCCGATACTTCCTGATTCTGCTGTACAGGCGCACCAACCGACCTGTAGGAGTCGCTGTCCACAATGTCCAATCCCCACCCACCAGCTTTCCCACCCCCTAATACTGCCAATTGTGTTAGTATGAACGACCAGCCAAGCTGGTAGCAACGCTGAGAGCTGGGCTCGAACCCAGCATCTCCTGCGTTAGTGGCGAGCGCCTTGCCCACTGCGCCACTTAGCCACCCTACAATATACAATCTAAAGTACAATCTAAGTACAGTACAGATGAGTTGGTGCAGTTCATCCACCAGGTCAGAGCTGGTTCAGTTCATACACCAGGTCAGGGCTGGTTCATCCACCAGGTCAGAGCTGGTTCAGTTCATCCACCAGGTCAGAGCTGGTTCAGTTCATCCACCAGGTCAGGGCTGGTTCATCCACCAGGCCAGAGCTGGTTCAGTTCATCCACCAGGTCAGAGCTGGTTCAGTTCATCCACCAGGTCAGAGCTGGTTCAGTTCATCCACCAGGTCAGAGCTGGTTCAGTTCATCCACCAGGTCAGAGCTGGTTCATCCACCAGGTCAGAGCTGGTTCAGTTCATCCACCAGGCCAGAGCTGGTTCAGTTCATCCACCAGGTCAGAGCTGGTTCAGTTCATCCACCAGGTCAGAGCTGGTTCAGTTCATCCACCAGGTCAGAGCTGGTTCAGTTCATCCACCAGGTCAGAGCTGGTTCAGTTCATCCACCAGGTCAGAGCTGGTTCAGTTCATCCACCAGGCCAGAGCTGGTTCAGTTCATCACTAGGCCAGAGCTGGTTCAGTTCATCCACCAGGCCAGAGCTGGTTCAGTTCATCCACCAGGTCAGAGCTGGTTCAGTTCATCCACCAGGTCAGAGCTGGTTCAGTTCATCCACCAGGTCAGAGCTGGTTCAGTTCATCCACCAGGTCAGAGCTGGTTCATCCACCAGGTCAGAGCTGGTTCAGTTCATCCACCAGGTCAGAGCTGGTTCATCCACCAGGTCAGAGCTGGTTCAGTTCATCCACCAGGTCAGAGCTGGTTCAGTTCATCCACCAGGTCAGAGCTGGTTCATCCACCAGGTCAGAGCTGGTTCAGTTCATCCACCAGGTCAGAGCTGGTTCAGTTCATCACTAGGTCAGAGCTGGTTCAGTTCATCACTAGGCCAGAGCTGGTTCATCCACCAGGTCAGAGCTGGTTCAGTTCATCCACCAGGTCAGAGCTGGTTCAGTTCATCCACCAGGTCAGAGCTGGTTCAGTTCATCCACCAGGTCAGAGCTGGTTCAGTTCATCCACCAGGTCAGAGCTGGTTCAGTTCATCACTAGGTCAGAGCTGGTTCAGTTCATCCACCAGGTCAGAGCTGGTTCAGTTCATCCACCAGGTCAGAGCTGGTTCAGTTCATCCACCAGGTCAGAGCTGGTTCAGTTCATCCACCAGGTCAGAGCTGGTTCATCCACCAGGTCAGAGCTGGTTCAGTTCATCCACCAGGTCAGAGCTGGTTCATCCACCAGGTCAGAGCTGGTTCATCCACCAGGTCAGAGCTGGTTCATCCACCAGGTCAGAGGTGGTTCAGTTCATCCACCAGGCCAGAGCTGGTTCAGTTCATCACTAGGCCAGAGCTGGTTCAGTTCATCCACCAGGTCAGAGCTGGTTCAGTTCATCACTAGGCCAGAGCTGGTTCATCCACCAGGCCAGAGCTGGTTCAGTTCATCCACCAGGTCAGAGCTGGTTCAGTTCATCCACCAGGCCAGAGCTGGTTCATCCACTAGGCCAGAGCTGGTTCAGTTCATCACTAGGCCAGAGCTGGTTCATCCACCAGGCCAGAGCTGGTTCAGTTCATCACTAGGCCAGAGCTGGTTCATCCACCAGGTCAGAGCTGGTTCAGTTCATCACTAGGCCAGAGCTGGTTCATCCACCAGGTCAGAGCTGGTTCAGTTCATCCACCAGGTCAGAGCTGGTTCAGTTCATCCACCAGGTCAGAGCTGGTTCATCCACCAGGTCAGAGCTGGTTCAGTTCATCACTAAGCCAGAGCTGGTTCAGTTCATCCACCAGGTCAGAGCTGGTTCAGTTCATCCACCAGGTCAGAGCTGGTTCAGTTCATCCACTAGGCCAGAGCTGGTTCATCCACCAGGTCAGAGCTGGTTCATCCACCAGGTCAGAGCTGGTTCATCCACCAGGCCAGAGCTGGTTCATCCACTAGGCCAGAGCTGGTTCATCCACCAGGCCAGAGCTGGTTCATCCACCAGGCCAGAGCTGGTTCATCCACCAGGCCAGAGCTGGTTCATCACTAAGCCAGAGCTGGTTCATCCACCAGGTCAGAGCTGGTTCATCCATCAGGCCAGAGCTGGTTCATCCACTAGGCCAGAGCTGGTTCATCCACTAGGCCAGAGCTGGTTCATCCACCAGGCCAGAGCTGGTTCATCCACTAGGCCAGAGCTGGTTCATCCACTAGGCCAGAGCTGGTTCATCACTAAGCCAGAGCTGGTTCAGTTCATCCACCAGGTCAGAGCTGGTTCAGTTCATCCACCAGGTCAGAGCTGGTTCAGTTCATCCACCAGGTCAGAGCTGGTTCAGTTCATCCACCAGGTCAGAGCTGGTTCAGTTCATCCACCAGGTCAGAGCTGGTTCAGTTCATCACTAGGCCGGAGCTGGTTCATCCACCAGGCCAGAGCTGGTTCAGTTCATCCACCAGGCCAGAGCTGGTTCAGTTCATCACTAGGCCAGAGCTGGTTCAGTTCATCCACCAGGCCAGAGCTGGTTCAGTTCATCACTAGGCCAGAGCTGGTTCATCCACCAGGTCAGAGCTGGTTCAAATCAAATCAAATCAAATCAAATGTATTTGTATAGCACGTTTAAACATGACGCTTGTCAACCAAAGTGCTTCACATGGCTAAGCTAAGTACAAAGAAAAGTATAAAATAAACAGAGAAACAAAATAAAATCAACGGATAGACAAAGGAAAAACAGAACAACACGTCAACAAGTACGGCAAGAGTCAAAGTGAGTCAGGGAAGGCCAGGCGATATAGGTGGGTTTTGAGTTTTGATTTAAAAGACTCGATGGAGGGGGCAGATTTGATGGACATGGGGATGCTGTTCCAGAGGTCAGGGGCTGCGACCGCAAAAGCACGTCCCCCCCTAGACTTGAAGTTGGACCTACGAGTGGTTAGGAGACCCTTATCAGCCGATCTGAGGGCCCTGGCGTTGGTATAGGGGGTGAGGAGGTCTGCTAGGTAAGCAGGGGCTTTACCATTTAGGGCTTTGTACACCATTAAGAGGACCTTGAAGTCTATTCTAAAGCGCACCGGGAGCCAGTGGAGGGAGGCAAGTACAGGGGTGATGTGAGCTCTCTTCCGGGTACCTGTGAGCAGTCTAGCGGCAGCGTTTTGGGGGAGTTGTAGACGGGCTATGGTGGATTTATTTAGCCCCAGGTACAGGGAGTTACAGTAGTCTAAGCGTGAGGATATGAAGGCGTGAATTATTCTTTCCAGGTCTGAGGGGGAGAGAATGGCCTTGATCTTGGCTATGGACCGGAGCTGGAAAAAGCATCCCTTCACCACCGAGTTTACCTGCCTATTGAAGGAAAACTCGGGGTCAAAGAGCACGCCCAGGTTTTTAACAAAGGGCTTGACTAGGGGAGACAGGTTACCCAGGCTGCTGGCAATGACATTGGTTTGGTTTGGAGGGCCGAAAAGGAGGATTTCATATTTTGAGTGATTGAGTTGTAGAAAATTGTGTGCCATCCAGCATTTGATGTCGTCTAGGCAGGAATGAAGACTGTCAAGATTGTTTATATTGTTGGGTTTCATGGGGAGATAGACCTGAGTGTCGTCAGCATATGTTTTTTAATTATCAGACCAAGTTCATCACCAGGCCAGAGCTGGTTCAGTTCATCACTAGGTCAGAGCTGGTTCAGTTCATCACTAGGTCAGAGCTGGTTCAGTTCATCCACCAGGTCAGAGCTGGTTCAGTTCATCACTAGGCCAGAGCTGGTTCAGTTCATCACTAGGTCAGAGCTGGTTCAGTTCATCCACCAGGTCAGAGCTGGTTCATCCACCAGGTCAGAGCTGGTTCAGTTCATCCACCAGGTCAGAGCTGGTTCAGTTCATCCACCAGGTCAGAGCTGGTTCAGTTCATCACTAGGTCAGAGCTGGTTCAGTTCATCCACCAGGTCAGAGCTGGTTCAGTTCATCCACCAGGTCAGAGCTGGTTCAGTTTATCCACCAGGTCAGAGCTGGTTCAGTTCATCCACCAGGTCAGAGCTGGTTCAGTTCATCACTAGGTCAGAGCTGGTTCAGTTCATCCACCAGGTCAGAGCTGGTTCAGTTCATCCACCAGGTCAGAGCTGGTTCAGTTCATCCACCAGGTCAGAGCTGGTTCAGTTTATCCACCAGGTCAGAGCTGGTTCAGTTCATCCACCAGGTCAGAGCTGGTTCAGTTCATCCACCAGGTCAGAGCTGGTTCAGTTCATCCACCAGGTCAGAGCTGGTTCAGTTCATCACTAGGCCAGAGCTGGTTCAGTTCATCCACCAGGTCAGAGCTGGTTCATCCACCAGGTCAGAGCTGGTTCAGTTCATCCACCAGGCCAGAGCTGGTTCAGTTCATCCACCAGGTCAGAGCTGGTTCAGTTCATCCACCAGGTCAGAGCTGGTTGAGTTCATCCACCAGGTCAGAGCTGGTTCAGTTCATCACTAGGTCAGAGCTGGTTCAGTTCATCCACCAGGTCAGAGCTGGTTCAGTTCATCACTAGGTCAGAGCTGGTTCAGTTCATCCACCAGGTCAGAGCTGGTTCAGTTCATCACTAGGTCAGAGCTGGTTCAGTTCATCCACCAGGTCAGAGCTGGTTCAGTTCATCCACCAGGCCAGAGCTGGTTCATCCACCAGGTCAGAGCTGGTGCAGTTCATCCACCAGGTCAGAGCTGGTTCAGTTCATCCACCAGGTCAGAGCTGGTTCAGTTCATCCACCAGGTCAGAGCTGGTTCATCCACCAGGTCAGAGCTGGTTCAGTTCATCCACCAGGCCAGAGCTGGTTCATCCACCAGGTCAGAGCTGGTTCAGTTCATCCACCAGGCCAGAGCTGGTTCAGTTCATCCACCAGGTCAGAGCTGGTTCAGTTCATCCACCAGGTCAGAGCTGGTTCATCCACCAGGTCAGAGCTGGTTCAGTTCATCCACCAGGCCAGAGCTGGTTCATCCACCAGGCCAGAGCTGGTTCATCCACCAGGTCAGAGCTGGTTCAGTTCATCCACCAGGTCAGAGCTGGTTCAGTTCATCCACCAGGTCAGAGCTGGTTCAGTTCATCCACCAGGCCAGAGCTGGTTCAGTTCATCCACCAGGTCAGAGCTGGTTCATCCACCAGGCCAGAGCTGGTTCATCCACCAGGCCAGAGCTGGTTCAGTTCATCCACCAGGCCAGAGCTGGTTCATCCACCAGGTCAGAGCTGGTTCAGTTCATCCACCAGGCCAGAGCTGGTTCAGTTCATCCACCAGGCCAGAGCTGGTTCAGTTCATCCACCAGGCCAGAGCTGGTTCATCCACCAGGTCAGAGCTGGTTCAGTTCATCCACCAGGTCAGAGCTGGTTCAGTTCATCCACCAGGCCAGAGCTGGTTCAGTTCATCCACCAGGCCAGAGCTGGTTCAGTTCATCCACCAGGTCAGAGCTGGTTCATCCACCAGGTCAGAGCTGGTGCAGTTCATCCATCAAATGAATGGGCTGCGTTAAAGAGGTGATACCACTTGGTTTAAGAACGGGATCCGGTGTTTGTGAATGTGGGTAACTATAGTAACTGTAGTAACTATAGTCTCTCCCGATAAACCGATTAACAAAGACACGCTAATCTGTGATCGTAGCGACGTACAGATCGGAAGAAGCGGACGAATGAGATGAATAAAGGTGGGAGACTGACGTCACCTGGACACGTCCAGTGAGATTGATCGTTTACCGTTTACATCAAAATTACGTTGAGATTGATCGTTTTGTAGTGGACACTTACATGGGGTTTTAGGAATGAACATAATTCACTAGAGGTTGGTACCTACACTGTCTCTTTAAGGACACTGGGGATTGTTTGCTACTGTATGTGTGTCGGCCATATTAGCTCAATGTTTTGGTTTGTTGTTTTTCTCACATTGCTAAATTAATTATACACACTATGTGTGGTCAAAGAAACCTATGATCTCTGATCCTGTTTCCGCAACTCCTATAGTTTACAGTACATCAAAATAACGTTGAGATTGCCTCTTGTAAGAGCCATATGAGTGTTTTAGTTATGGATTATTATTATTATTATTATTATTATTATTATTATTATTATTATTATTATTATTATTATTATTATTATTATTATTATTATTATTATTATTATTATTATTATTATTATTATTGTTATTATTATTATTATATCAAATAGAAGGATATGTGAATGTTAAGATTTATCTGTGTAGCCAAAAAGGTAATGCTTGCCTGAACGGCACTGTCTAGGCAGACCAGTCACTGCGCAGCTGAGGGCATAAATTAGTGATGGTAATCACCTGGATGAGGGGTAGAACGGGAAAGGGCACACAGTTTTCTGACCACTTTGATCTCATCTTCGCTGGGATCCCAGCAAAGTGCAATACAAATTAAAATAATAATAATAATAATAATAATAATTATTATTATTATTATTATTATTATTATTATTATTATTATTATTATTATTATTATTATTATTATTATTATTATTATTATTATTATTATTATTATTATTATTATTATTATTATTATTATTATTATTATTATTATTATTATTATTAATGTAAATAGATTTTCTAAATAAATAGGATATCCATTGATATCTGACAACGGAACTGAAACTGTGGAGACTATTATTGAATAGAAAGCGCGTACGTAAAATACCTCCCGACTGCCACGAGAAGCGGACCCAGGCAGAGGCCGTTACACCTCTTGTTTCAGCCTTTTGGGAGATAGCAATGTTCACTAATACAGACCTAACACACACATACCATTTTTTAAGGTACCATTAAGATATGTCATAGTTGGAATGCAGTGGTTCTTGCATTCACCACAAAGCGAAACCAAGCAACCAAGCAACCATAGGAGTCATTATGCTGGATAGCACACAAAGACATGTAAAGGAGTGTGTGGTCAGTAACATGGGTCTCCCAGCAGTGTTGTAGTACTCGAGTCCAGGACTTGGACGGTGCAGACGAGGACTCTGACTTGTTAATTGATAAATACAGTTTATTTATTTTTGTAATAGGGCCTAATCATTTGGCATAAGATATTGATGGCTAGTGCATTTGTTTGGCTATTGTGTCACAAAGTAAATAAACTCCCATTGAAACGGTGACCACTGTCATTTATGTTTGTAGACCTTTTTTTTTTAGTTGTATTTGTATGTCAGCTCTTTGACTGCCAGAGTGGAGTGGACTCAACCTCGATGACTCGGATTCGGACTAGGGTAATGGGGACTCGACTCGGACTCGACTCAGGCTATTTTTTGGTGACTCGGACTTGGACTCAGACTCGAGATTTAGTGACTCGACTACAACACTAGTCTCCCAGTCCCTCCACTCTGCAGTAAACATCAAATACATTTCCTGGTATCCCGTCACACTTTATCCAATCAGGTGAGAGAATCATATATATCTATTTATTTACTTATTTCAAGAAATCTTGCCAAGCCAAAATTTCTTACTGCACTGGCAGATTATTTTACTTGTTTCAGACCATTTTTGCAGCGTGGAGTTCTCTCTCCTGACTGAACACTCTGAGAAGGTTTTTTGCAGAATAAGAGAACATACTGTACAATGCAATAAATATAGAAGAAACCAATCTGTGTGTCCTTCACATATCTCGAGAACAGTTTGTCCGTTCACACTTGGCCGGTGTATTTCTGGGAATCTAAGGACCCGTGGGAATTGGATAGCGGCATTGTGAAAGTTTACCAATAAAAAATATACAGGTGTTGATATGGTCCTGAAGGTTGTGATAATAGTCTGTAGTCCGTGTAGCTAACAGATAGTATTGTTACCATGAAGTGAAACATGTAATGTAAATCTAAAATAACCAACCCTTTTGCTGTTTGTAAACAATCAGGACATTTTTGGGAACCACAACCAATTTTGGCAACGGAAGACGATGAAACTGTAACGTACAACGACCTTCACCTGGTCACATGCTTTCATCCAGGATGTCCCTGTTACCTTCACCTGGGCACATGCTTTCATCCAGGATGTCCCTGTTACCTTCACCTGGGCACATGCTTTCATCCAGGATGTCCCTGTTACCTTCACCTGGTCACATGCTTTCATCCAGGATGTCCCTGTTACCTTCACCTGGTCACATGCTTTCATCCAGGATGTCCCTGTTACCTTCACCTGGTCACATGCTTTCATCCAGGATGTCCCCGGAGTCTCTTACTATTTCATGTTTTGAGAGTTGGGTCTCAGGATGTCAGCTGAAAAAATGTGCCTGTGGTTTGGAAACAGAGTTTTTGATGAATGTTATGTATAAAAATGCAATTGTATTGTATTTTAAATACATTGGATTATTCTTGTACTCCTGGGAGCTTTGTCACCGACCCACCCTGCATTCAGTGGCAGAAATTAAAATCTCCATCCAATGATATGATCATCATTTTAAAATAATCTTACTTTCTATATCTGATCATACAGAACTTTATTCCTATTGGTCCTCAGTGATGGACTGGAAGCTAACATTACTCTCCTATTGGTCCTCAGTGATGGACTGAAGGCTAACATTACTCTCCTATTGGTCCTCAGTGATGGACTGAAGGCTAACATTACTCTCCTATTGGTCCTCAGTGATGGACTGAAGGCTAACATTGTTGCTACTGTACTCTCTTCGGTCCTCAGTGATGGACTGAAGGCTAACATTGTTGCTACTCTCTTTGGTCAATATTCAATCTAGTTCCTCCCGGAATTAAGTAATCTGTCTAATTTAAGAACACGTGAAATTACAGAAGCAAAACATGGGACACATAATGCAGTTCATTACACTCGGTTTCCACTGGAAAGACACACAAGAAGAATGTTAATATAGGTAATATATATTCATGTAATATATATATAAATAACAGGAGCATGATGTCACAACTATTCTGTTTGTTCTTATCTGTGTATCGGTGAACATATAAGTGATATCACTCACATTTATAGTATGACAGCTATAACAGTTATAATAAACTAGGGCAAATATATATTGAAGATATATTGTTTGTGTTGTTATTGTAGTTTTATTACAGCGATGCTACCTTTTCCTCCAATACATCTCCCGCTACATGTTACTGTACGGACCATCTTCTATGAACCGTGTGGCATGAGGTAGATCCTACATCATACGAAGACATATAATAATAATGAAGTCAGAGGTCAACTCAGGCCTGGACTGACCATCAGGAGCACCGGGCCGGGGCTTGGCCTGCTAAGTAGGCTACCCCCCCAGACAGGTCAGTTTCTAGCTGCGATGGCGCGACAGTGAAGATGAGTTGGTGGATCTCTCAGCAGAACCAGACTGGATCATTAGGCTGCTGGCCTGACCTGCTAAATGGCAAGCAAAAAAAAAAAAGAAGTTCTTCCCCCACTTAAAAATTGGCCTGACTGGGCCTATTCAGGGGCGAGTTTTTCTTGACACTAAGCTGGCGCAAATAGCTCTGAAACACAGTTTGCTATTCGCGCACCGGGTGAAATTAGGTGCTAACTGCATTCCATCAGCATTGCGTCCGGTGCTGTTCGCGCGTATTTAAATGAGGTAATATGGGCGGAACATGTTCCCCTTTCTATGCAAATGAGTCTCGTCCAAAAACACTGCAGCAGTACGCTGTGATGCAGACTGTTGTTGTTGTTGTTGTTGTTGTTGTTGTTGTTGTTGTTGTTGTTGTTGTTGTTGTTGTTGTTGTTGTTGTTGTTGTTGTTTAGTCTGCAGCAGTACGATGTGATGCAGACTGGTGTTGTTGTTGTTGTTGTTGTTGTTGTTGTTGTTGTTGTTGTTGTTTAGTCTGCAGCAGTACGATGTGATGCAGACTGGTGTTGTTGTTGTTGTTGTTTAGTCTGCAGCAGTACGGTGTGATGCAGACTGGTGTTGTTGTTGTTGTTGTTTAGTCTGCAGCAGTACGGTGTGATGCAGACTGGTGTTGTTGTTGTTGTTGTTTAGTCTGCAGCAGTACGGTGTGATGCAGACTGGTGTTGTTGTTGTTGTTGTTTAGTCTGCAGCAGTACGGTGTGATGCAGACTGTTGTTGTTGTTGTTGTTGTTGTTTAGTCTGCAGCAGTACGATGTGATGCAGACTGGTGTTGTTGTTGTTGTTGTTGTTGTTGTTGTTGTTGTTGTTGTTTAGTCTGCAGCAGTACAGTGTGATGCAGACTGGTGTTGTTGTTGTTGTTGTTGTTGTTGTTGTTGTTGTTGTTGTTTAGTCTGCAGCAGTACAGTGTGATGCAGACTGGTGTTGTTGTTGTTGTTGTTGTTGTTTAGTCTGCAGCAGTATGATGTGATGCAGACTGTTGTTGTTGTTGTTGTTGTTGTTGTTGTTGTTGTTGTTGTTGTTGTTGTTTAGTCTGCAGCAGTACGATGTGATGCAGACTGGTGTTGTTGTTGTTGTTGTTTAGTCTGCAGCAGTACGGTGTGATGCAGACTGTTGTTGTTGTTGTTGTTGTTGTTGTTTAGTCTGCAGCAGTACGGTGTGATGCAGACTGGTGTTGTTGTTGTTGTTGTTTAGTCTGCAGCAGTACGGTGTGATGCAGACTGTTGTTGTTGTTGTTGTTGTTGTTTAGTCTGCAGCAGTATGATGTGATGCAGACTGTTGTTGTTGTTGTTGTTGTTGTTGTTGTTGTTGTTGTTGTTGTTGTTGTTTAGTCTGCAGCAGTACGGTGTGATGCAGACTGGTGTTGTTGTTGTTGTTTAGTCTGCAGCAGTACGATGTGATGCAGACTGGTGTTGTTGTTGTTGTTGTTGTTGTTGTTGTTGTTTAGTCTGCAGCAGTAAGGTGTGATGCAGACTGGTGTTGTTGTTGTTGTTGTTGTTGTTTAGTCTGCAGCAGTACGGTGTGATGCAGACTGGTGTTGTTGTTGTTGTTGTTGTTGTTGTTGTTTAGTCTGCAGCAGTACGGTGTGATGCAGACTGGTGTTGTTGTTGTTGTTGTTGTTGTTGTTGTTGTTTAGTCTGCAGCAGTAAGGTGTGATGCAGACTGGTGTTGTTGTTGTTGTTGTTGTTTAGTCTGCAGCAGTACGGTGTGATGCAGAATGTTGTTGTTGTTGTTGTTGTTGTTGTTGTTGTTGTTTAGTCTGCAGCAGTACAGTGTGATGCAGACTGGTGTTGTTGTTGTTGTTGTTGTTGTTGTTGTTGTTGTTGTTGTTGTTGTTGTTGTTGTTTAGTATGCAGCAGTACGGTGTGATGCAGACTGTTGTTGTTGTTGTTGTTGTTGTTGTTGTTGTTGTTGTTGTTGTTGTTGTTGTTGTTTAGTCTGCAGCAGTAAGGTGTGATGCAGACTGGTGTTGTTGTTGTTGTTGTTGTTGTTTAGTCTGCAGCAGTAAGGTGTGATGCAGACTGGTGTTGTTGTTGTTGTTGTTGTTTAGTCTGCAGCAGTACAGTGTGATGCAGACTGTTGTTGTTGTTGTTGTTGTTGTTGTTGTTGTTGTTGTTGTTGTTTAGTCTGCAGCAGTAAGGTGTGATGCAGACTGGTGTTGTTGTTGTTGTTGTTGTTTAGTCTGCAGCAGTAAGGTGTGATGCAGACTGGTGTTGTTGTTGTTGTTGTTGTTTAGTCTGCAGCAGTAAGGTGTGATGCAGACTGGTGTTGTTGTTGTTGTTGTTGTTTAGTCTGCAGCAGTAAGGTGTGATGCAGACTGGTGTTGTTGTTGTTGTTGTTGTTTAGTCTGCAGCAGTAAGGTGTGATGCAGACTGGTGTTGTTGTTGTTGTTGTTGTTTAGTCTGCAGCAGTAAGGTGTGATGCAGACTGGTGTTGTTGTTGTTGTTGTTGTTTAGTCTGCAGCAGTAAGGTGTGATGCAGACTTGTGTTGTTGTTGTTGTTGTTGTTGTTGTTTAGTCTGCAGCAGTACGGTGTGATGCAGACTGGTGTTGTTGTTGTTGTTGTTGTTTAGTCTGCAGCAGTACAGTGTGATGCAGACTTGTGTTGTTGTTGTTGTTGTTGTTTAGTCTGCAGCAGTACGGTGTGATGCAGACTGGTGTTGTTGTTGTTGTTGTTGTTTAGTCTGCAGCAGTACAGTGTGATGCAGACTGTTGTTGTTGTTGTTGTTGTTGTTGTTGTTGTTGTTGTTGTTGTTGTTGTTGTTGTTTAGTCTGCAGCAGTAAGGTGTGATGCAGACTGGTGTTGTTGTTGTTGTTGTTGTTGTTGTTTAGTCTGCAGCAGTACGGTGTGATGCAGACTGGTGTTGTTGTTGTTGTTGTTGTTGTTGTTGTTGTTGTTGTTTAGTCTGCAGCAGTACAGTGTGATGCAGACTTGTGTTGTTGTTGTTGTTGTTGTTTAGTCTGCAGCAGTACGGTGTGATGCAGACTGGTGTTGTTGTTGTTGTTGTTGTTTAGTCTGCAGCAGTACGGTGTGATGCAGACTGGTGTTGTTGTTGTTGTTGTTGTTGTTGTTGTTGTTTAGTCTGCAGCAGTACGGTGTGATGCAGACTGGTGTTGTTGTTGTTGTTGTTGTTGTTGTTGTTGTTGTTGTTGTTGTTGTTGTTGTTTAGTCTGCAGCAGTACGGTGTGATGCAGACTGGTGTTGTTGTTGTTGTTGTTTAGTCTGCAGCAGTACGGTGTGATGCAGACTGGTGTTGTTGTTGTTGTTGTTGTTGTTGTTGTTGTTGTTGTTGTTGTTGTTTAGTCTGCAGCAGTACGGTGTGATGCAGACTGGTGTTGTTGTTGTTGTTGTTTAGTCTGCAGCAGTACAGTGTGATGCAGACTGGTGTTGTTGTTGTTGTTGTTGTTGTTGTTTAGTCTGCAGCAGTACAGTGTGATGCAGACTGGTGTTGTTGTTGTTGTTGTTGTTGTTTAGTCTGCAGCAGTACGGTGTGATGCAGACTGGTGTTGTTGTTGTTGTTGTTTAGTCTGCAGCAGTACAGTGTGATGCAGACTGGTGTTGTTGTTGTTGTTGTTGTTGTTGTTGTTTAGTCTGCAGCAGTACAGTGTGATGCAGACTGGTGTTGTTGTTGTTGTTGTTGTTGTTTAGTCTGCAGCAGTACGGTGTGATGCAGACTGGTGTTGTTGTTGTTGTTGTTTAGTCTGCAGCAGTACAGTGTGATGCAGACTGGTGTTGTTGTTGTTGTTGTTGTTGTTTAGTCTGCAGCAGTACGGTGTGATGCAGACTGGTGTTGTTGTTGTTGTTGTTTAGTCTGCAGCAGTATGGTGTGATGCAGACTGGTGTTGTTGTTGTTGTTGTTGTTGTTGTTGTTGTTGTTTAGTCTGCAGCAGTACGGTGTGATGCAGACTGGTGTTGTTGTTGTTGTTGTTGTTGTTGTTGTTGTTGTTGTTGTTGTTGTTGTTGTTGTTGTTTAGTCTGCAGCAGTACGGTGTGATGCAGACTGTTGTTGTTGTTGTTGTTGTTGTTGTTGTTGTTGTTGTTGTTGTTGTTGTTGTTGTTTAGTCTGCAGCAGTACGGTGTGATGCAGACTGGTGTTGTTGTTGTTGTTGTTGTTTAGTCTGCAGCAGTACAGTGTGATGCAGACTGGTGTTGTTGTTGTTGTTGTTGTTGTTGTTGTTGTTGTTGTTTAGTCTGCAGCAGTACGGTGTGATGCAGACTGGTGTTGTTGTTGTTGTTGTTGTTTAGTCTGCAGCAGTACGGTGTGATGCAGACTGTTGTTGTTGTTGTTGTTGTTGTTGTTGTTGTTGTTGTTTAGTCTGCAGCAGTACGGTGTGATGCAGACTGGTGTTGTTGTTGTTGTTGTTGTTGTTGTTGTTTAGTCTGCAGCAGTACGGTGTGATGCAGACTGTTGTTGTTGTTGTTGTTGTTGTTGTTGTTGTTGTTGTTGTTGTTGTTGTTGTTGTTGTTTAGTCTGCAGCAGTACGGTGTGATGCAGACTGGTGTTGTTGTTGTTGTTGTTGTTGTTTAGTCTGCAGCAGTACAGTGTGATGCAGACTGGTGTTGTTGTTGTTGTTGTTGTTGTTGTTGTTGTTGTTGTTGTTGTTTAGTCTGCAGCAGTACGGTGTGATGCAGACTGGTGTTGTTGTTGTTGTTGTTGTTTAGTCTGCAGCAGTACGGTGTGATGCAGACTGGTGTTGTTGTTGTTGTTGTTGTTGTTGTTGTTGTTGTTGTTTAGTCTGCAGCAGTACGGTGTGATGCAGACTGGTGTTGTTGTTGTTGTTGTTGTTGTTGTTGTTTAGTCTGCAGCAGTACGGTGTGATGCAGACTGTTGTTGTTGTTGTTGTTGTTGTTGTTGTTGTTGTTGTTGTTGTTGTTGTTGTTGTTGTTGTTGTTTAGTCTGCAGCAGTACGGTGTGATGCAGACTGGTGTTGTTGTTGTTGTTGTTGTTTAGTCTGCAGCAGTACAGTGTGATGCAGACTGGTGTTGTTGTTGTTGTTGTTGTTGTTGTTGTTGTTGTTGTTGTTGTTTAGTCTGCAGCAGTACGGTGTGATGCAGACTGGTGTTGTTGTTGTTGTTGTTGTTTAGTCTGCAGCAGTACGGTGTGATGCAGACTGGTGTTGTTGTTGTTGTTGTTGTTGTTGTTGTTGTTGTTGTTGTTGTTTAGTCTGCAGCAGTACGGTGTGATGCAGACTGGTGTTGTTGTTGTTGTTGTTGTTGTTGTTGTTTAGTCTGCAGCAGTACGGTGTGATGCAGACTGTTGTTGTTGTTGTTGTTGTTGTTGTTGTTGTTGTTGTTGTTGTTGTTGTTGTTGTTGTTGTTGTTGTTGTTTAGTCTGCAGCAGTACGGTGTGATGCAGACTGGTGTTGTTGTTGTTCAGTCTGAGTCTGCAGCAGGATGAGGAGGAGTTTACTTTTGTCAACAACTTGTTCACTAATTGGACGAGGCGCTGCGTGACACTAGTCACAGATCTCAGCGGTGCTGCAGGACTAGCCGGTAAGAACTCACTCTGTGCTGTCGGGCTGTCGCTTCTGTACGGAGAGGTGGAGGAGAACCACACTGGAATCATCTGACAGGGTGTTGTTGTGTGTCTGAAGGAGAACTATTATTTTGTCACTTTACAAATAAACACCGTACTCTCTTACAGTATATACACAGTCACACACGTAGTGAACACCTTACTCTCCTACAGTATACTGTACACACACACACATGTGTAACCGATGGTACCGCGAAGCGCATGTCACGAAGGGCTCGGGTGACTAGCGGTGGGTAAGTCACGAAGGACTTCAGATGTGGTGAAGTGGCTGGGGTGAGTAGCGGTACTATGGGTTAAACTCACTCTCATCCTCAAAAGACAGATAGACACGTTGCAAAGTAGTGGTCTGTGCTGTTGCCCGCGGCGTGGGAGACCCGGGTTAGAAACTCCCTCGGGGCATCGAAGCTTGAGGTGACGATGTCACAACCGCTACACATGTAGTAAACACCTTACTCTCCTACAGGGTGTAACGGTACACAGAAGCCAACGGTTCGGTACGTAGCCTACCTCGGTTTTGGGGTCACTCACAGTTCGGTACGAGTTCGGTACAACAGGATTCCTTTAAATAATTATTATTATATATTTATAATTATTATTATAATTATTATTAAATATGATTATTTTCTATAAAGTTATACTTAGTTCTCCATAGGCTTGCCATGGTAGTCACTAGTCAGTGATACCGGTGTCATTCTGTGTTCAGGCAAGAAGCATCCATCTGCAGAACGTCAGCCCCAGCACTCTCAGGCCCCACGCTGTCAGGCCCCTCAGGAATTTTCCCGCTCAGCAGCGCCACCCACCCAATGGCTGAATTGCCAATGGCTGAATTGGAGTATTGCACTGTGCAGCACTCTCAGGCCCCACGCTGTCAGGCCCCTCAGGAATTTGCCCGCGGGATTTTCAAAATAAGAGTATCGCAATATGAATCGATCTTTTTACGTTGCATCGATCCTATTTGATTATTGATAATAGATCGATATATCGATCTGGATCGATGTATCATCCCACCCCTAGTACACATAGTGAATCCTAAATCTCCCCTTGGCAACCACTTTTTTTTTAAATATAATATCAAACAGAAGACTGAGTCTGTGCTAACCGAATACAGAAGCCATGTTCGCTGTATTTTGGGGGGAAACAATATCTTTGACCTGTATTGATATGTATTGGCCTGATAGGCTATTACCATTCTGCTTACTTTGCAGCCTGGACATTTCCCCCCCAAACACATTTAAACATGATACAGAGAAGTTATCGCAACATAGAAGTAATTTCCTAATCCAATAAAATTTTAAGACCTATCTGAATGGCTGCTTTTTTATATATCGCTTTTATCCAAAGCGCTTTACAATTTGTTACTCACATTTTACCCATTCACTGACTCACACATTCACACACAGATGGCGGAGGCAACCATGTAAGGTGCCAACCTGCTCATCGGGAGCAATTAGGGGTTAAGTGTCTTGCTCAAGGACACATCGACACGCGGGAGGAGCGGGAATTGAACCGGGAACCTCCTGGCACTGTGCTCTCTCTCCAGGCTCCAATACACTCCAATAGGCAAGTGTTTTAGCTTCACAAACCACGATACATGTCCTTTTATGAAACAGTATAATCAGTCTGGTTTTCCTAAGTTCTACTGAGGAAGTGGTTTTAAACAGTAGATTGTATCAAAAGTTATAATGAGTTTCTTAGGCCAGTTTCGCATGTAATTGGGCAACTTAGAAAGCCTGAAGCATAATGGAACTCATTATAATTGATACAATATCCAATTTGCAACCATTTCCTCAGCAGAAGATACAGTAGGAAGATACATTTGATTATATTGTGAGATTGCTGTTTTGGAACAGGACATATATCATGGTTTCCGCAGCTAAAACACAAGCCCAATTGGAGCGTATCGGAGCCTGGTGAAAGTTTCTCAATACTGTAATCAGTGACATGATGGCCTGTGCTAGTCAGCATCATGGAATACCATGTTTTAGCACTTTATGGCGCCTATGACACTTCTCTTTTCAATCAGTGAATTAAATTAGTTTTATTGAATTAAATCAGTTTTATTGAATTAGACTCGTTTTTATTTGAATGATTCGTTTTTCTTATTGAATGATTTGTTTTTATTGAATCAGTTTGCATGTTTATCACGTGGAACGGTATTTATTTTTGTATTTATTCAAGTTATTTTTGTGTTTAACTCATTCAACCGCCAACCGTTCAGCGCCAGGCCCGAGTATAGTCGAGTTTTCATCGTTATTTCTTTTATTAGCTATATCCATTCATTTTTCATCCATCCAGCCTGATGTTATCATTGGGAATGGGTCTGAGCTTGCAAAAGGGCAAATACCGCCGGCTATGCCTTCCAGCCGGTATTGCACTCTATTAGAAATAGTGTAGTTTCTTTTCCGGGCCGATCTGAGCCGTGCGGGCGGGGTTTAAATACTCAGGCGAGGTAGGCCTTTACAATGATGGCATGGAACAGTAACCCCGCCCTCCCGTTCATGTGTAACGCTCGGTAATGTGGGACGGACCTCCACAAGCAGTATTTGGAATGGCGATCAGATAATTGGATTATTTTTGCATTACATCATAGACCAGGTAAGGACTCTATATATTAAATCTTGCATTGATCTGATATTTCTTTCTACCGCGATCGAAGCTGTGTGTGTGTGTGTGTGTGTGTGTGTGTGTGTGTGTGTGTGTGTGTGTGTGTGTGTGTGTGTGTGTGTGTGTGTGTGTGTGTGTGTGTGTGTGTGTGTGTGTGTGGCTGTTTACCGTTGAGTGCAGGAGGTGGGGGGGGGCGAGCGCCGCGCTACGAGGGTAATTTCATGTATGCATGAGGAAGGATAATAATGATAATCTAGTGTTGATTTCAGGAAGATTCGATAATCAGGCGAAAAATGACAATGTGTTTGTTAGTGTATTCCACTAAAGGGCTATTATCGTGTCTTTTCCTGGGATTACTAAGAATCACCAAAACTATACTCATATTCAAAACGGTATAAACCGGAAATGTACGGATGAAAAAACAATCTGTTTTGTGTATGTTGACTGGAAGCAACTCACTGACAATCGACGGGTGTATTAGACCCATAGCTATAATATAAGATATATTTGAAGTGCTCGCAAATCTCGCAGTCTCCCCATTGATTAAAGCAATGGCATACTAGCGCCCTCGAAAGGCAACTGAGGTTTCCCTCATTTACAGTCACGTCGAGTGTACATACATGTTCATGTGTGCGTTTATGATCAAATCTTTACGGCCAAATCTTTCCATCAACATTGCAATTGCATTGTCGTAGTTCTCGTCGGATAAAGATAATCCTGCAACTACGTTTGCGGCCGTGTCTGTCAATAATGACTTCAAATAGCTGAACTTGTCAGCTGAACTCAGGGTGGTGTTATTGTGAATCGACACTTTAAATTGATTCCAAAAGTCTTGCCATCGGCTTATATCACCACTGAATTTTCCGATTATCAATTTCGGAAGTCTGATATGATCCGATCTACTTGAGTGTGAGTGTGAGCTCCCTTTGCTCACTCTTCTCTGTCGCTCCTCTTCTGTCTTTACGAGCGAGTCGCGCACCAACCTGTTGATCCGAGTTTTCCTTTTGATTATTCGGTCCATATAGTCCAGAGCCGTGGTCACTTCTTCAACCAGGTCCTTCTCCTCCGTCGCTGCTGCAATGTCCCGATCATGTTCATTTAGAGTCGTCTCCTTGACGACTAATATTTCTTTGCTTTCCTCCAAGTCAGGCAGACATGGGGCCTCTGCTCCTATCTGCTCGTCTATCTTGTTCAGCAACTTGGTTACAGACGTCCTTACTGCTCCTCGGATAGCCTTCAATCTTGTTAGTTCAGTCATTCTTCTTCTTTATCCAATTAGTCCGTCCGTGTAGAAAATACTTAAATTTTCCCTGGTTTCGGCACCACTTTGTTTGCACAATAAACTGTTCAAGATCCTCTTCTTATTAAAACACATATGATTATTCATATTTCACAGTTCTTGTTCTTCATGTTTCATTCACGACCAGGAGGCAGAAATGTAGTTCTCAAATCCATTTTGTTTAATTTGGTTTTCCCTTTACAGTTTATCTAGGCAGAGCAGCAGCGAGGCATGGCTTCTATTCTAACAAACAAAACTGTCACTTCTCCCGAAGGATCAAACACACTTTTACAGGTGGCACGCGTCTCTAATTAACGCTGGAGCGTGGGGCCTATGCCTGCGCTCAACTGACTTGGTGCGTTACAGAATATAGCCTATAATGTACGTTTATTCTAAACAATATGATAAACAATTTAACGTGAATCTCCATTAAGGCTTTTATAGAACATATTTATGCCAATTTGATTACACACCTTTTGCTACAATAATAAATGATATTTCAAGCTGTTCAAATTATATTACTATCAAAAAGTCACAACAATACAGAAATGAGAAAGAAGAATCACACAGCGTATAAAATCATAATAAGACAACAAGATGAGGCAAAAAGCAAAGATAACAAATCAATTAAAACATGTACAACTTGTTTGACAAAGGTTGGAGATCAACAGAGGGGAGAATCTCAAGCTTTAAGGACTGCTGGAGTTCATTCCATGAGCTAAAAGGGCATCATAGCAAAATGCTGATTTATCCTGTTCAGAGCAAACTCAGGGACCAGGCTGTTCGAAACCGGTTACAGGTAGGTTCAACCCCGAAAGGCATTTAATAATACGTTGCAAAAAGTTAACGCACTCCAGTGCGGTGTGTGCAGGGCCGCCTGGGAGAAATGCGAGGCCCTGTGCGAGATTTAAACGCGAGGCCCCCCCCCCCCCCCCCAAAAGGTAAGGTAAAAGGTAAAACATCGTTATTAACAAAACATTCGGGAAGGGAAGGAAGGAAGAGTGGGGTAATGTCATGATTTTCATTAATCTTACCTGCACCAAGGAACGCAGGGCGAAAGGCCGCAACACAGGTCTCCACGTTGACGAAAGGCCTCTCGCTGGCGGGACAAAAATAACCCCCTGCTATTCTCACGGCTAATGTCAATGGTCGTAGCACAAGCTAACAGCTAACTCAAGGCTAACTGATAGCATCAAACGAACGTTCCCAGCCGAGCGCAGCCGGCAGCTAACGTCGTAGTTAAACAGCTAACTGGCTAACAGTTAGCTCAACCAGGCTATCGCTAACCATTAGCTAACGCAGAAGCAAGCTATGCGGCTACATACAGGTGCTGACACCAGGTCACACACCGTTAGCTACTAGTAGTACTACAACAGCTAGTCGGCCAGTTTAGCTCCAGAGAGAGAGAGAGAGAGAGATGTCCACGGCGGGAATAGAATAGAGTTAATAGAATAGGTTAAAAACTCACCAAACGTCCAAGAGGATGGAGACAACCGCGTGGAGTTGACGAAGTTCATCTGCCAAACGACCATCCTCTTCATCTTGGCTGTATGCGCTGTCTCTAGGTTAGCTAACGCTAGTTAGTCTTTAGCTAAGCTAGCTACTAGCCGACATCATCATGGCTATACCATGACAAGGCTCCGGCCATTTTTCCCGCTAGCGAGAGGCCTTTCGTCAACGTTCCTTGGTGACCGACCGACTGATAATGACCGACCTCTTTCTTCGTCTTGGCTGGCATAACTAAGCATAATAGTCAAAAGCTGCACGCGCGAAATAGTCAAACGCAGCTGACTCACGCCGGCGTACTACACATGATGTAAGTAAAACCACTCCCTTCGTTGAAACCAATAGTATGTCTGCTGCAGAACCCCAGAGGCTGAGCTCCAATAGTGAGTATGTCTGCAGACCCAGGAACAAGTCAGACACATTCTACAAACGTGTCTAATGTGAAATATATAAGCATATAAGCAAAACTAGATTTTAGGTCTGTGATGAAAAAGGG
>NC_140181.1:14606621-14668477 GCF_963971535.1 Notolepis coatsorum
AGCTTTTTAGCCACTGTGATACCCGATAAAACCAATCTCTTTAGCTGTGGATGTACTGCATATTAAAAAACATCATTCAGCAGTAATACAGAGGGGTGTACAGGCAGGGAGCGCAATTAACTTTTAGACTCACCGGCCAGTGGCGGGTAGATGGGAAGAATCTACCCGCCAAGCATATTTCTTACCTGCCAAATTTTTTTTGATTACAAATATATATATATATATTTTATATAATTTCTTTTTTAAATAAAATATATATTATATAATCATACTTGTAGTTGTATTATCTGCGAGACATCACCACCATGCAATAAGTCAAAATGCTCGCTATCTGCAAACAGCTCCACTGTCTGTGTGTATACTTGAGTAGCCTCCAGCTCCAGCAAGGATTCTCCGGCCCTGCAACTAGACCCTATATTCAGCTAGACCCTACATTCAGCATGCAAGGATTCTCCGGCGATGCAGCTGGACCCTATTGGTATAACGTTACGGTTCTTTTGTCAAATCACATTCAACATGCCCTCAGCTAGAATACGCATTCAATCAATGTTATAAGACATTGATATCAGGAGCTATTTGTAGCTACTGCTAGCCCGGTAGATAACGTTAAGACAATTTAGTTTACTGGGACAGATAGATCTAACGTGAGCTAGCTAACGTGAGCTAGCTAACGTGAGCTAGCTAACGTGAGCTAGCTAACGAGGGAACGGAGGTATTATGCACTCGAGTCGACTATTGCTGGAGCATTTGTTGATATCAGCAGCTATCAGTAGCTAGCCAGCTAGATACTGTTAGACAATGCCTCGTCATGTATTAAACTAAAAGTGAATAGTTGACTGGGTCATTGTTTAAACAGTAACGGTAGCTCATGCAGGTCCGCTCTTCTAGACTAGAGCAGACTGCCTGTGTTGACACGAGCACTGCGAGCAGAAGCCCTTAGCCAATAGTATCCCGCTGCAGGGCTGGGCGGATATGACTCGTTGCCACGGTTTCTTTCAAAATAAGAGTATCATACGAGCCTAATGTTGCTAACTGCCGGAGCCATCGATATTATGACTGGAGATGCGCTTGGGGCGGAAATGAGACCCGCACAGATTTTCAAAATAAGAGTATCGTTATGAACTTGATTGATTACACGCCACACGGCGGGCAGCCCTCTAAGTGTCAAGCGCCAAAGGTAAAAACTGAGCGCCCCTGGCGGGCGGCGGGCTTTAGTTTCGGTCCCTGTGTGTTAAGAGATTTGATAATTGCTGGGTCACCTCTTTCCAGAATATCTTAACTGGTGGGCAGTCCCAGTACATGTGCATAAATGTTCCCTCGTCCCCATTTGTGCATAAGGAGCATTTGGAGTCTTGTTTAAGACCCATTCTGTTCAGTCTTATAGGAGTCAAGTATGTCCTGTGAATATAGTTAAGATTGATTTGTTGATGGTCCGGGTTCCTTGATGTAAATCGAACATTTGCCCAGGCTTCTTGCCAATCAAAATCTTTTTCCAGGTCTGGTATATCCCTCCTCCAGACTGAGTCTAGGTGGAGGGTTTCATACGCGGACGTTAGTAATTGATGATAAAAATCTGAAACAAAACCTCTCGATGTCTCTCTTTCATAGAAGAATTTGTGGTATCTGTGGTGTTCAATTGGTATCTTTAATGGAACACCGTGAGCCTTCAAACATAACAATAACTGTGCGTAAAAGTAATATGTGGACTCGTGAGATTACATTTTTTGCGTATTTCTTCATAACTACAAAAACCCTGTTTGTTGAAAACATCACCTAATGAGTGTATACCTTGCTTTTCCCATATAGGGAATCTTATAGGTCGTTTTCCAATCAAGAGTGCATTGTTATTGAATAAGGGAGTATGATTATGCCATTTATGTGGGTTAGAATATTTTTCTTGTGTTTCACGCCATATCCGGATCGCATGAGTAATTATGGGGCCAAATTTCCGTTCGCATTGCTTAATTGATAATTTAGTGTATGCTATGTCCTTCAGTCTATGTGGAGCTACTATATTTTCTTCAAAATTTCTCCAGGATACTAATGCTTGGGGATCAAACCATGTTGTCAATGGTCTTAATGTGTACGCCTTAAAATAGTGGAAAAAATCTGGAAATGCCATACCACCATCTGCTTTGTTTCTCTGTGCTGTGGATCTTTTTATACGTGGTGGTTTGTTATTCCAAATAAATTTGTATGTGGAGGAGTGTCATTTTTTCCAGTAACCCTCTGGAGGGGGTAACGGTAGCATTGAGCTGAAGAAGTTGATTCTAGGTAGTACGTCCATCTTAACTATTGATATCCGTGCCTGTACTGAGTTTTTAAGTTTTGACCACCTGTCAAGGTCGTCTTTGATTTTGTTTTGGATTTTTATGTAATTGTGCTTCACCGTTTGTCTTATGGTGGGGAATATTTCCACTCCCAAACATCTAAAGTGTTTTACCATAGGTATCTCTTCTGGGAGGGTTATATTTCTTTTTGCAGGGGCGTTAAGTGGAAGGAAAGCCGACTTCGGCCAATTTATCTTAAATCCCGATAAATCTCCAAAGTCCTCAATCAACTTGAGCAGATGAGGCAATGTGGTGTTGGGGTTTTGCATGAACAGTATTACGTCGTCCGCATATAAACTAATTTTATGTTGTGTGCCCTTGATTACGATTGGTTCTATGGATTGGGATTGTCTTATATATTGTGCTAAAGGCTCTAATGATAGATCGAATAGTCCGGGACTAAGAGGGCAACCCTGTCTAGATGAGCGTGATACCGGAAAGATTCCGGAGGTGATTATACCTGTTGTAATCATGGCCGATGGGTCTTTGTATAATACTTTAATCATATCAATGAATCCTTTTCCTAACCCCATCCTTTCTAATACTGCCCATAGATACGACCATTCCAACCTGTCAAAAGCTTTCATTGCATCCAGGGACAGCATCGCCTTAGGCGTGATGTCGTCCTTGTCAGCATCTAGTACGTGCAGTATTCGTCTTATGTTATCAGTGATCAAGCGGCCTCTTATGAAGCCAGTTTGGTCCGGATGAACTAAAGACGTCATATGCTTTTGTAATCTGATGGCTAATACCTTAGAGTACAGTTTGATATCGGTTCCGAGGAGGCTTAAGGGTCTATAACTACCGCACTCTGTGGGGTCTTTGTCTTTTTTAAGGAGGACTGTTATGAGTGCAATATTGTCGTTCTTATGGAAGTTCCCCTCCTTGACTGAGTATAAAATCATATTTAGTAATAAGGGTCCAATTATGTCCCAGCAAGAGAGGTACATTTCTGGTGGGATACCGTCTCTTCCAGGAGCCTTACCACTTTGCATTTCGGATATGGCCTTCTTGAGTTCCTCTAGTGTGATCGGTGTTTCTAACTGTTTAGCGTCATCCTCTGAAAGTTTAGGGAGGTTAATTTGATTAAGATATGTGTCCATTTTGTTTTGATCGAAGGTCGTTTCTGATTTATACAAGTTGGAGTAGAATTCTTTGAATGTCGCGTTTATTTTTTCAGAGTCTGTAACAAGTCCTTGTTGTGCTCTAATGGTAGTTATATCTGCAAATGTTGCATTAACTCTTAATCGCATAGCTAATAGGTGACTTGGTTTGGAACCTTGAGAGTACTGCTGTTATCTTGTGCTACTTATTTGTATTTCAGATTGTTGTCTGTATATGGCGTTAATCTCTTTTTTTAGTACTTTGACTTGATTTTCCAGTCGAACCGAGTTGTTGTATTGTAAATTGTAAATTTGTTGGACCTTATGGTGTTCTTGTTTTGTTCTTGACTTATTGTGATGTTTCTTCTTGACTTGTTTAAAGAAGACGTTTCCGGCCCATGGGGACATTAACGTGTGTTGTCGGGCCTTACAAATAAATTTGATTTGATTTGATTCATGGGTCAAGTGTCTCCAGGTCTTAGCCGGCAGGTCAGTGTCTCCAGATCTTCTGCAGGCTAGGAGAGAGGATGAGAATACAGGTTAGGATAAGGTCAATGAACAAGAGATCCAGGCAAAACACTAAAGCATCAGAGTAGTGAACAAGAGCATAAGAACGTGACTAACATGATACGAGAGTTTGCGATCTGACAGCTTCTCCACGTCTGGGGCGGGTCTATATACCCTGATGTACTCTGCCCACAGACCTCAGATCAGCTGCCTCGTTGACACACCAGCTGCTTCTACTTGACCATAATGAGAGCGGGAGAAGGGGGAAGAGAACAGAGAGAGGGAGGAGCACTGACAGGCCGAAATCATGACAGCTTCGCATAACGTTGAAACATCTTCATACTAGTCCTTACAGAGTGTTCTAGAGTCAACAAATGAGCCACTGTCTTTTAATTTGTACATTTTAGATTAGATTATATTCAAATGTATTGCCATCATACAGCACAAGTACAGTACAACAAAAATAAGTTTGGCATCCAACCAGAGTGCAAATGTAACAGTAAAGTGCAACAGTAATATACAATGTACAGGTGATTAAACTGGGTATAACATATATAAATGAGTACTACTGAGTAATAGTGCTAATCAGATGTATTGTAGTATTAATATGTAGCCTATAGTGATACAGGTATGTTATAGACACTATGGTAGTAAGTCATACTGGCCAGCAGTGTAACTAGTGAGAGTAGGTAAGGGATATGTATAGATATAGATATAGTATCTAGTCTACAGATATGTATCAAGGATTATACACAGGTATGAATAGACAGATGCGGATATATATATATATATATATATATATATATATAGTAAGAATAAATATATATATATATATATATACGGTATATATACAGCATTATTGTACATGCTATCATACTGAGTTGACTTTATCCCCTCAAAATATGATGTTTAAGTGGCCCACATCCAGAGCCTCAAGGATCGCCCTGAATCAATACACATCGAGCTGCGTCGCCATTCGATTTCTGTTGCAAAGATCATCTGAGAAGATTGTGGTTGTGATTGAGTCTATAATTCCTTTTTTTTTTTTTTTTTTACTTTATTGCCAACAGCAATACAATGACAGTACAGTATAGTAAAAATGACAATACAGACGGGGGGAAAAAAGGAAAAAAAGGGGGGGGGAATAAATAAAATAAAGTAAACATTTACAAATAACTAACCTTGATTGGGTCCCTCCTCCAAAACATTCCTGCCTACTCAAATATACCTACACATTTCCCTCTCTATATACATACCCATAATACACACTTGTACATTTCCCTCCATCCTGTCTCAAAGCAGTGTGTCCCAAGCCTACCCAAGATAGCTAGTAATTGACCTCCATCTCTTCTCTAAGAGAGGCATCTTCAGCTGTAGCTGGGCTGTCATGTGTTCCATCATGTACATGTTTAACTATCTGTTTCCATTGAGCAGTCGTAGGGGGCTCAGGTTTCATCCAGTTAATAGTAATAATTTGTTTTGCAATCATCAATAAGATGTGTAATATATAGTACTGATCCGTGTCCAACACTCGTTCACTCTGTATTTCTAACAGAAACAACATTGGGTCCATGGGGATGTCCGTTTCCAATATTTTCTCTATTTCTTCTTTTATATCCTTCCAAAACGTCTGTATTTTTGGGCAGTCCCAGAATATGTGTGTATGATCCCCAACCATACCACATTCCCTCCAGCATTTGTTGGTAGAGTCCTTTTTGAAGACACATGCTGTCAATGGAGTTCTGAAGAATCTCATTTTGACCTTCCAATCAAATTCTTTCCATAACTGGCTTCCGATCCCCCTGTGACAGTTAAAACACATGGCCTCCCAATCTTCATCCTCCACTATTGTATTCATCTCTAGTTCCCATTTTTCTTTAATATGTAGAGTGTCATCACTCAGACATGTCTAGCCTCAGATTTTGGTACATAAGGGATATTTGTTTTCTTGTCAATATCGGGCGTTCACATAGTCGTATAAAATGGAATTCTATATTAGTTGGTTCTTTCTTAATAGTATCCCAATCTGTGTGTTTAGTGACATAATTTCCTAATTTGTAGATATCTGTATAAGTCACTTGATGGTAGAGAAAATCTGTTTTGTAATTGTGAGAAGGATTTAAATATTCCCATCAAATAGTCGGTCAATTGTAATTAATCCCTTATACGCCTATGTGTTATCCCACATGGATGGGAGAAACTCTATGTTTCCTACTATGGGCATGGCCCTTGACAAAGCTACGGTACCTTTTATGTGTTTTTGAACTGTGTTCCAGATTTTCAGTGTATGTTTGATCCATATATTAGTTATTCTAATTTTTCCCTGCGCTTTTTTACTCATAAATGGGAGGGTGGATATTGATATTCCTGGTATGGAGTTTTGCTCAATATAGACCCAACTGGTTTCCATATCCTTTACCATCCAGGCCACCACTGCTCGAAGCTGAGCAGCCCAGTCATACAGTCTCAGGTTGGGTAAGCCCAGGCCACCTCTCTCTTTTGTTGACATCAATATTTTTTGTCGTATCCTTGCCCTCTTTTTTTGCCAGATACATTTTGATATCAGTTTTTCCAACATCTTAAATGTGGATTGTGTTACTCGTAATGGATGGATTGAAATAGGAAGAGTAGTCTTGGTAGGATATTCATCCTCACTGACTCTATCCTATGAGTCTATAATTCCATAGCTGTCTATATTGTAATTGAAGACATTATATAAGTTACATATAATATTGTCAGTAAATGTTATAATGCTTAATAACATATTATGAACCAATTGCATGATAATGTCATGAGACCTATATATTTCTTGAGAGTCAGAGTCTATATATTTTTTGTTGCTGGTCATATCTGTCAGGACAACAATATTATACGCTCTGGAGTTCTTAATGCACCATAATGCTTTATAACTTATAAGTCATTAATGAGCTATAAGTCATTAATAATCATAACATCTAAAGTAAAGTGATGTTGACCGTAATGTTTTATTATTAATGCATTTACTCAAACAAGAATACGGTGGTAAACAGTGAGTCAGTGTAAACCAGATTATTTTCAAAGTGATTGTTGTGAAGGGCCAGATTAAACCGAATATATATATTTATTTATATATATATATTTAATTGTATTTGTATATTCTCTAATATTCCCTGATATCCCTTGTATATTCCTTGTACAATATGCATTGAATATCCATTCTAGCCTACTGAACATCCCATAATAGTCTCCATTCTACTATTGGTCGAGACCTTGGTGCCAGGCTGCCATACCCCTCAGACCCAGTTCAAATGTACCGCTCCACATGTACGAACAAGTCCTAGTTCCGCGTAGGAATCTGGCTACCGCACCACTAATGGGACTATTTGTTCATAGTGCATATATATACTGCGCTACTAAAGTAGGACTTTCTTTTCAGTCCAGTTTCTTACCCTCCAATAGAGTCACAGACGTAAAGCCTCCCCGCGACGCCACGTGTGGGAGTAAGGCCAAGTTCGCCTACCATCGGTATTGAGACATCGTGTATATTAATATTTGAATAGTCATATTTGGCACTATATCGTCGAGTTGGACGTAGTCTATTAAGCTAATAATAGTCTGTTAATATAGTGCTTCGTGCGGTGAGAATACTACCGTAGTCAGTACCCCATCGTTTCGGGCAGAGAACTGGCTGCTTACCCAGGGTGGTTGACCCCATGTGAAGCTGCACCCGAGGAGCCCCAGAGCCGACGAGCGAGTGGACCTGTATACCGGATTATTCTACCGACGACAGCCCGCCTTCCCAGGCACGGATTATGCTTTGTATACTTTGATTATTCCATGGATAAAGACCCCCGACACTGCCGTGTGTTGGAACCCCCCCCCCTGGAGAGGACGCAAGGTGAGGAGACGCTCTGCAAGACGAGGTCGCTTCACGTCTCTCCCCCGTGGACCGGAGAGAGCCGGCCCACAAAGAGTCCACCTGCTTTCATCTGTGGTCCAAGGATCGCCGGCGCATTGAACGGCACTACAGTGGGTTCACCTGGGATACCCTTGGCCGGACGAGGCAGCCGGATTCTACCCCCCCCCCCCTCCTACTCCTGTCGGCTTACAAGCGACCGGATTAACCCCCCCTTAGTGTATCTAGTATATAATCATTAAAGTATCATTGCTGTTATTCCTTAACTATTCCAGGTCGTATATTTACCACCTGCGCCATCAGAGATTGGACATTCTCTATTGATATACCGACGAATACTCTTTGCCATAAAAGTGCATACTATTTCAATTCATAAATGTAATTAAGTGATTAAGTGCTTGCTCTACACACCATTGCTGTGTAGTAATAAACGCATACTTCGACTTCGTACATTTGTGTTGGATCCGTTTCATCTACGTGAGAGTGTTTATGATAATATATTTATGCCGTGTACTGGGTGGCCGAATATTAAGTACAAAGGTAGTGGTAGTAAGTATCATATCTAGTAATACAGTCAGGGAATTGTACCCCTCAGTTACAATTGGTCCTTCGAGCCGGAGGGTAATTAGTGTAATATTAATATAGTGTTATTAATATTGAAATGGCCTATGATGAACACTCCACGAAACGATCCTCCTAACCAACGCCCGCAGCGCGAACGACGGCTCCCTCAGTACTTAGAGGCTTACGCTGTCAGTCAACAACCTAGTCTTCTACTAACAGTAAACGCGGTAAAACTAGAAAGTAAAAGTATGTCTAACCCCAACGCCCAGACTACCCCGACCATAGAGGCCCCTACGGGCTCTAATGTAACTGACCAAGTTCACGGTGGGGACCAGTGGGAACCAGACATGACTTCACACCCCGCCAGTACTGAAGAAGTAGTCCCCGATGAGTCCCGGGAGGAATACAACGCTACCGAGAGAGAACTCGGCACGGAAGAAGACGGGGAGAGCACCGTGGAGATAGAGCTCCAAGGCTCCGCAAGGAGTACCCCGAGGGAAGGCTCCCCTATACAACCGCCTTCTCCCAGCGAGGCAGAGAGGACCCTACAGCAGGCCTTCCTCATCAGCCTGAACGCCGCTGCTGAACGCGACCGACTGCAGATCCAGCAGCGAAGCGAACACGAGCAGATACGTCTAGAAATAAGACGCATTCAGATGGAAGAGAATGTGGCCCGAGAACGAGCCGGTGCTCAACGGGACGCAGCGCGCGACAGACAGCAGTCGCAACTAATAGAACAGCTGATCAGACGGACAACACCCTCTCCCTCCGCCAGAGGCTCCAGGAACTCGTCTAGACACACCTCCAGGGCGGCATCCCCCAGCCGAGTAAACAACCCTGAACTTGACCAACAGACGAGGTCTATACCCCCCACAGACCACCTCCCCCCACCGGTCCAAGCGAGACCTAGCAACCGGGAAGGAGCAGCATATCCTGTGGAGAGGCTAAACCAGAGACTACAAGCACTGGATGACCTAACTGAAGACGAAGAGGAAGAGGAGGAGAACCACGCCCGAAGACAGCACAGTACTCTACCGGACCAGGAGGTCCGGTACAGCCCAGGCTATACTCCCGCGGAGCTGCGCTACAGACCCCCGACTCTATACACGGGTGAGCACGACGCACGACCCGCACCGAGGAACAGCACCTGGACAAGCGGGCCATGGTACACTGCCGGTACCAGCCCATACCAAGGAGCGGGAGGAGACTCGCCTAGGAGGCCTCTCCCCCAATGCTCGCCGATGTATCCACAGTCAGCGTCATACATTGGCACGCCTATGGTACCCGACTTCACCCAAGAGAACCGGGCCCAGTATACAGAACTCCGCATGTGTCTGGAGACCATGTTGGTGGATGTATTGGATGAACGCCACAAATACGCCATCCTACTGAAGCACTTAAAGGTACCCCGCGCACATAATATAGCGCTCGCCTACGCGACTTCCACCACCCCATACACAGCAGCGCTGGTAGCATTGGACCAGAGGTATGGGCGCATATGGGATTACGTGATCCAGGAGATCCGACACATCGACCGCTTACCCCCAGCAATAGACAATCGAGCACTGGACGACCTGTCCATCAGAGTGCAGTCCCTGGTAGGGATGTTGGGAGCGCAAAGAGAGAAGGGGAGGCATGAACTTTACGCCAACTCAAATGTGGAAAGGATTCTGGAGAAGCTGCCGCCCGCTCGTCAGGAGCGCTTTAGGCGGCAGAGGGACCACAGAGACCCGAATGGCCCCGAACCGAACCTCCTCGATCTAGCAGACTTCCTGGCGAGAGAAGTCAGCAGCCTACGGCTAGATACATTCGGACGGAGCACCCCTGGCTCCAGAGAAGGAACCAGACGACTAAATGATGGAAGAAGATCGGTGACTGTGATGCACCAATCGGAGTCAGTACCGAGCAGCAGGAGCCACAGTACCCCCTCCAGAACGGAGAAGTGGAAGATAGTGTGCCCCTACTGTGAGAAAGAACACTGGCTAGCGCAATGTGACTCCTTCCCCAAGCTGAACGCGGAGGAAGCAGGTCAATGGATAAAGTCCAACAAGCGCTGTTTTCGCTGTGCGCGCTCACACATGGCAGCCGAATGCCGCTTAAAGAAAAGGTGCACCAAGTGCGATGGAGCCCATCTGGACATACTTCACGACAGTAACAGACGGCGCCCTTCACCTGCACCATCCAGCCGCAAAGCGAGCGTCATGTACATCGATCCCGCCAGCAGCAGTGGAGCCCGAGTACTCCTAAAAGTAGTGCGTGTGACACTAAGCTACCAGAATAAAGTCCTGGACACTTACGCCGTCCTCGATGACGGGTCAGAGAAGACCCTGCTGCTCGCCTCCGCTGCGGCCCAGCTAGGGCTGCGGGGAAGCGAAACCCAAATGACAATTCGGACAATAAGACGAGATTTGAAGACGATAAAGGGCGAGAATGTCTCATTCTCTATCGCAGCAAGCGGCCAGCCTGAGCGACGGTACCAGATTGCAGACGCTTTCACCAGCCAAGAAATAGGACTGTCGCGGTACACATACCCCGTCGCCAAGCTGATGGAGAAATATGCACATCTGCGCAAGTTACCGATCCCGCTCATAGACAATGCTATGCCGACCCTGTTGATAGGCTCCGACCATGCAGACCTCATTGTCCCGATAGACCGGGTTCATACCGGACCCCGAGGCTGTCCTGCAGCAGTCGAGACCCGTTTGGGATGGACTCTCCAAGGCCCGCTCGCCAAATCTCTCAACCGAAGTACAGCCACTAGATGTCTCCACTCCCGAGTCACAGAGGGAGAAACCGCACTCCTGCAACACGTAGAGCGGTTATGGACCTTGGAACAAATGCCCTTTAAGAACGGAAAGAAAGACATTCGCTCTAAAGATGACATTTACGCCATTCACCTCCTCGAGACAGGGACTAAGAGAGTCCCGGTCAACGGCGTGTTGAGATACGCCACGCCACTCCTGCGGCGAGAAGGAATGCCTACTTTCCACGCCAAGACAGACGCCACAGAACGGTACCTGCTGAACACGGAGCGGCGCTTAGCCAAGAACCCCGCCCAAGAGAGTGTATACCGCGCTGAGATTGAGAAGCTCATCACAGCGGGACACGTCACAAAGATGGACATTAAAGAGGCTGACCAGACCACTGAATCGTGGTACGTGCCCCACCACAAGGTCCATCACAACGGTAAAGACCGCATAGTATTTAACTGCAGCTACCAGATCGGATCCCAAAATCTAAATAAAGAGTTACTGCCCGGTCCCACACTCGGCCCCTCCCTACTCGGCGTTCTACTCCGCTTCCGCCAGGAAAAGGTGGCCATCAGCGGGGACATTAAAGGAATGTTCCTGCAGGTGAGATTAGTAGAGGCGGACAAGCCCCTGTTACGGTTCCTATGGAGAGAGAAGCCAGGAGATGAGCACCCAGCCATCTACCAATGGGAAGTCCTCCCCTTCGGAACGACGTGCAGCCCCTGCTGTGCTACATTTGCACTACAGAAACATGTAGCAGAGGACCCAGCAGCGGACGAAGAGGTCCGACACAGCGTAAAGAACAGCTTCTACGTAGACAACTGTCTACAAAGCCTTTCAACCCAAGAAGAAGCCGAGGCTCTCCTGATTAAACTCCGCGCCTCATTGATCAAAGGCGGCTTTGATCTCAGGCAGTGGGCCAGCAGCGATCCGCAAGTACTGCGCAGCCTCTCCTCCGAGGACAAGGCAGCCAGCAGCGAGACCTGGATGGCTACAATCCCGGGAGAAGCCCAGGAGATGACCCTGGGATTGGTGTGGCGATTCAAAACAGATTCGCTTCACTACAGACACAAGCCCCTGACTACGGAGCAGGGAAGGCCGGCGGCGGCGCCGACCACCAGACGGAGTGTGTACACAACACTCGCCCGACAATATGACCCGCTAGGATGTATTCTACCGTACACCACCAGGGCAAAAATGATTGTACGAGCATTGTGGGACAAGGACCAGGGCTGGGACGACCCCATTCCCGCACACCTTGCATCCACCTGGAGAGAGTGGGAGATGGAGCTCCACTCACTCCCAGGCGTTAATATGCGCCGAAGCTACTTCCCACCCACGGTGAGGCCAGAGACATGTAAAATGGACTTACACGTCTTCAGTGACGCCTCAGAGGTCGCATACGGATCAGTAGCCTACTTGCGGGCCCAAGACCAGGGGGGAGAGATCTACACAGCATTTGTCCTCGCCCGCTCGAGAATAGCCCCACGCAAGCAACAATCTATCCCACGTCTAGAGCTCTGCGCAGCCCTAGCCGGAGCGCACCTAGCCACGCTCATCCAACGTGAGCTCACCATACCGGTGTCTAGAACAATCCTGTGGTCAGATTCCACGACGGTACTCGCCTGGATCAAATCGGACTCATGCAAGTACAAAGTCTTCGTGGGAGTCAGAGTCACCGAGATTCAAGACTTAACCGAAGAGTTAACCGGAGAAACAGAGTGGCGCTACGTTGATACAAAACAGAACCCAGCTGACGTCATCACCCGGGGGATGCCCCTGGATGACCTCACCCGTCGCAATGTCTACAGTGACGGCCCCGCATTCCTAAGACTCCCGGAAGGACAGTGGCCCATGCCTATCCCGAGGGAAGCAAGTCCAGAGGAGGTGGAAAATAAGAAGTCTGTGTTCTGTGGATTGAGCACCGTAGCCTCCACCGACCCTAACATAGACGATTGCACGTCCATAGAGAGTGCACAACAAAGAACATTCCTGCGGTACCACCCGGAGTGCAAGTCCCCCGCTGATATGTCAGCAGCTAACTACGAGGAAGCAGAATTGCTTCTACTGCAGCGAGCCCAGAGAGACTCGTTCCCCGATGAATTGGCCTGTCTACAGGGAGGAAAGCCCGTCCCATCCGACAGCAGATTAATTCATCTGGCCCCCGAGAGCGACGCTCATACCCTCATCAGAGTGGGTGGTCGCCTACGCAGAGCCCCCAACACACTCCTGATGGGGCGGCTAGATCCTGCATTACCCCAGACAATGTACCGGCCTGAAGAAGCGAACGGCCGACGAATGTGGAGGTACAGCCAAGTATTAGCCGACAAGTTTTGGAACAGTTTCCTACTGCACTACCTACCGTCTCTACAGACCCGCCAGAAGTGGGTAAAGGAGAGAGACAATTTGACAGAAGGAACAGTCGTCATGATTATTGATCAATCACTGCCCAGAGCTATGTGGCCGGCCGGCCGCGTAAGCAAAGTGATCACCGGTGCCGACGGCAAGGTCCGAGCAGCTGAAGTGCTCGTCCAGGGTCGCACTTACACCCGTCCCATGGCGAGGCTCATAGAACTGCCTCGACTCCCAGACACAATCGATGATGACCATGACCTTACAACCCTATGACTTTGTGAAGTTGACTGACCCCTACAGCAAACCCTTATGTGTAAATAGACAACGCGATTAATCTGTCTCTGTTTAACTGATTAGGTCTGGGACCTATTCAGGGGGTGGCTGTTGTGAAGGGCCAGATTAAACCGAATATATATATTTATTTATATATATATATTTAATTGTATTTGTATATTCTCTAATATTCCCTGATATCCCTTGTATATTCCTTGTACAATATGCATTGAATATCCATTCTAGCCTACTGAACATCCCATAATAGTCTCCATTCTACTATTGGTCGAGACCTTGGTGCCAGGCTGCCATACCCCTCAGACCCAGTTCAAACGTACCGCTCCACATGTACGAACAAGTCCTAGTTCCGCGTAGGAATCTGGCTACCGCACCACTAATGGGACTATTTGTTCATAGTGCGTATATATACTGCGCTACTAAAGTAGGACTTTCTTTTCAGTCCAGTTTCTTACCCTCCAATAGAGTCACAGACGTAAAGCCTCCCCGCGACGCCACGTGTGGGAGTAAGGCCAAGTTCGCCTACCATCGGTATTGAGACATCGTGTATATTAATATTTGAATAGTCATATTTGGCACTATATCGTCGAGTTGGACGTAGTCTATTAAGCTAATAATAGTCTGTTAATATAGTGCTTCGTGCGGTGAGAATACTACCGTAGTCAGTACCCCATCGTTTCGGGCAGAGAACTGGCTGCTTACCCAGGGTGGTTGACCCCATGTGAAGCTGCACCCGAGGAGCCCCAGAGCCGACGAGCGAGTGGACCTGTATACCGGATTATTCTACCGACGACAGCCCGCCTTCCCAGGCACGGATTATGCTTTGTATACTTTGATTATTCCATGGATAAAGACCCCCGACACTGCCGTGTGTTGGAACCCCCCCCCCTGGAGAGGACGCAAGGTGAGGAGACGCTCTGCAAGACGAGGTCGCTTCACGTCTCTCCCCCGTGGACCGGAGAGAGCCGGCCCACAAAGAGTCCACCTGCTTTCATCTGTGGTCCAAGGATCGCCGGCGCATTGAACGGCACTACAGTGGGTTCACCTGGGATACCCTTGGCCGGACGAGGCAGCCGGATTCTACCCCCCCCCCCCTCCTACTCCTGTCGGCTTACAAGCGACCGGATTAACCCCCCCTTAGTGTATCTAGTATATAATCATTAAAGTATCATTGCTGTTATTCCTTAACTATTCCAGGTGGTATATTTACCACCTGCGCCATCAGAGATTGGACATTCTCTATTGATATACCGACGAATACTCTTTGCCATAAAAGTGCATACTATTTCAATTCATAAATGTAATTAAGTGATTAAGTGCTTGCTCTACACACCATTGCTGTGTAGTAATAAACGCATACTTCGACTTCGTACATTTGTGTTGGATCCGTTTCATCTACGTGAGAGTGTTTATGATAATATATTTATGCCGTGTACTGGGTGGCCGAATATTAAGTACAAAGGTAGTGGTAGTAAGTATCATATCTAGTAATACAGTCAGGGAATTGTACCCCTCAGTTACAGTGATCATTCCACAAATAAATAGGTAGTTACTACATTTTACATCTAGTAATTTAGCTGAGGTTTTTCCAAAGCGACTTACAAGTTGTGTACGACAAGTCAGCAGGAAGGGTACAACTCCTGCAGCTAAGGGTCAGTAAGATTGTTCATCAAACAGTGTTGGACTTGGGTGCTACAGTCTTGAGTGCATAGTAGTAGGGGAGAGTGGGGTAAGTAGTGCCAATTTTTTACTTAAAGTGCCCTGTAAGCAAGGGGATTACAGTAATGCCCCCAACTAAAATATGTACACATAGTTTAGGATGTTGTGCATCCCTGGGGACAATCACTTTGGATCTTAAATAAACTGTTTCAGAAATATAGCTTTAGAAAAAAATTTGGTTTTGTGGCACAACTTTCAACTTTGTGACATTAGAGAGAATACACTGGGGTAAATTGTGCCATTGATAATTTTAAGTAAAACAGATCATTTTAATCTCAAAAGCGGTAAAAGCATCCTGCAGATTAGGCTTGGGCGGTATCATTTTTTTCATACCGTCATACCTTGCTGACATACCGGTATGGGTATTATGATGGTATGACTTTCATTTATCAGCGGAGGGGGGGGGGGGGGGGGGTACTATAGACATATTTGCATAGTAGTATATACACAATTAGCATAGTAGATAGGTAGTAGTATAGACACATTAGCATAGTAGATAGTAGTATAGGCATATTAGCATAGTAGCTAGTAGTATAGACATATTAGCATAATAGGTAGTAGTATATATATATTAGCATAGTAGGTAGTAGTATAGACATATTAGCATAGTAGGTAGTAATATAGGCAAGGTAGATTCCTTAGTAGCAAAGTGCATAGTAAATAGTAAATAGTAAAAGACAATACAAAGGTTAGTGTTTTTATATTAATTCCAGGTATTTATTAAATCTTGAGGGTGTGTAGTTACTAAAGATGAATCAGGAACCTCCCAATTTGTCACTATCACGATACTTGGGTGACAATTTGATGTTTGGATTGCGATTCATTACTATTTCTTGCCATTTTCGCTCAGTTATTTTTACACTGGACCAGGTGAAAACCTTCCAGAGACAAAGCATATGATGAGTCAGATGTACCTTCTCTGATGCTTCCCAGTATCTTGCCATTTAGATTAAAGCCTTTAAAGAGGTCTAGGATCATTGTTATGGAGTGACAGGGGTCTGTGTATGATGACTAGTGAATGAATGAATGAATGAATGAATGAATGAATGAATGAATGAATGAATGAATGAATGAAAACTTTATTTAACAGATTGCAGAATGGGTACAATACAGTACGGCTCAATACACACAATTGTTAAGGGGATGCAGACCTGAGAAAGACGTTTGTTTTGTTTCCATCAGGGTCCCCCATTTTCAATTCATATAGACATTTATGACATACACAACATACATGACATTTATGGCATAGGGACATATTTAGTACTGATACATTTGTGACATAAACGGTATTCAAATATACAGTACTGTTACCCCTAGATCCTGACAGAGTATATACATATGATGGGGAGGGGACTGTACATTAGGAGGGGGTGGGTGGGTGGGAGAGAGATATACATACGGTGGGGGGGGAATATATACATGCGGTTGGGAGGAGACTGTCTATTAGGAGGTGGTGGGGGTTTTGGGCATTTACGGTGACCAGTTTCGAATTGCAGCCTCCCGTAGGTGCTCTTTAAGAGCGGTTTTGAATGTGGGTAGGGATTCACATTCCTTTACAGCTTTGGGTAGGGCGTTCCACATTGATGTGGCATAATTACGAAACGTATTTAGTCCCTTGTTTGAGCCGAATCTGGGTTTAACATGATTTGTTGAGCTTCCTCTGGTGTAGTGGTTGTGGTATTCACTGACCTTTGGGAAGTATTTTGACATGTACATGGGTACCTTAGTCGTATAGTGTATCTTGTAGACCAGGCCCATTGCAAGTTGCTGTATTCTGTCGTCTACTCTAAGCCATCCTAGGTTGTCAAAGTGGGCAGGGGTGAGGTGGGTTCTGGGGGTAAGGTCAAGTAGTAGTCTGACCAGTTTGTTTTGTGATGTTTGTAATTTTGTTTTAAGCGTCTTTGAGGTGCTTTGGTACCATGAGGTGCACGCATAGTCGTAGTACCCTTGAATGAGTGCTCCTGCCAGAGTCTTCAGGGTATTCTTGTTTACCAGAGAGGAGATCCGGTACAAGAATCTAGTTTGTTGGTTGACTTTTTTTATTACATTGGATGCCATTTTGTCACAGGAAAGATTTGCCTCTAGGATGGAACCCAGGTAGGTAATTTTTTTCCTTGTGACAATATTGTCACCCACTGCAACTGAGAAGCCGTCGGTCTTGCTGAGTTTGTTATTTGAACCGAAGAGAATGGACTCTGTTTTGCCCATGTGTGATAGTTTGTTATCAGCGTGCCATATGCAGATTTTGCCTAGTTCCGAGCTGAGGGTTTTTTCAACCTGCAACTTGTTCTTGTCAGAGACCAGCAGGGCTGAGTCGTCCGCAAACAGGAACAAGTTGCAGTCACAGGCTGACGACATGTCATTTGCATAAATTAGGAAGAGTAGCGGTCCTAGTATGCTTCCTTGTGGAACACCACAGCTCACTGTGAGGGGGGGGGATAGAGTACCGTTTACCTCTACCATCTGTTCTCTCCCCTCCAGGTAGGATTGCATCCAGCTCACTGATAAGCTATCAAAACCAATTGCTTTTAGCTTGTCAATCAGAATGGAGTGATTGACAGTGTCGAAGGCCTTTTGTAGGTAGTAGCTATCCATTAGTGATTAGCTTGATGTGTTTTATTCATGTGCAAAACACAGCTGGTTATCTAGATTTAAGTAGGATATTCCTCATCCTTTTTACATATCTGTAGATACATATCCCTTACCTACTCTTACTATATTTACACTGCTGGCCAGAATGACTTACTACCTGTGTCTTTATACCAGTATCACTGTAGCTACATATTAATACTACAACCATGTAGGCCTACATACATCTGATTAGCACTATTACTCAGTAGTACTAATTTATATATTTTATACAAGTTTAATCACCTGTATATTGTATATTACTGTTGCCCTTTACTGTTACATTTGCACTCTGGTTGGATGCCAAACTTATTTTTGTTGTACTGTACTTGTGCCATATGATGACAATACATTTTAATCTAATCTAATCTAATAGTGGAAGCCCTGGATGGTCGCACATGTTTCAAATTCAAGTTTCAAGTTTCTTTATTAGTTGTCATACAAAAATACAGAATACTTTTATATGAAATGCTTTTTTCTGTTTCTGCTCCTGAGAGTGTGCTAGATAAAAAAAAGTATAACATAGAAAGTCAAAAGTATGTAAACAAGTGTAAACAAAAGTGTTCAATATACATATACAATATACAACACAGAGTAGGACAAACACATTTGTAACTGAGTTACAATACAATATACAGTACAATGCAGAAATGGGATGAGGTACAACTTAGGGTAAGGTGCAATGAGGTATGAGTTGTAGTGCAAATCTCTTTACCAATAAATATAAAGTGTGTTAAAGTGTCCAAAGTGGGTGCTACATTGAGTTGTTTGTTTAAAGTGAGTGTGTACGTGTGGATGTGTGTGCTGTGAGTGTATTTGATGGTTTGTTACATAGTGTTATTGTCGTTGAGCATCCTGATGGCCTGGGGATAGAAGCTCCTTCTGAGTCTCTCTGTGCTTGCCATGAGACTCCGGTATCGCTTGCCTGACCGCAGCAGTTCAAAGAGGCAGTTGTTTGGGTGGCTAGAGTCTTTGATTATTCTCTTAGCCTTACCCCTGCAACGCTTGTTGTAAATGTCTTGGAGAGTGGGAAGCCCACCTCCAATTGTGCGTTCGGCTGAACCACTCTCTGTAGTCTGCTACGGCCTTGTGCGGTGCTATTCCCAAACCAGGAGGTGATATTGCCAGTCAGGATGCTCTCTATTGTGCATGAGTAGAAGTTCTTAACATTATTATTATTATTATTATTATTATTATTATTATTATTATTATTATTATTATTATTATTATTATTATTATTATTATTATTATTATTATTATTATTATTATTATTATTATTATTATTATTATTATTATTATTATTATTATTATTATTATTATTATTATTATTATTATTATTATTATTATTATTATTGATTAGCAATACGTTCAAGTAGCCATATTCACTGATCGATCGCTTGCATGTTACAACAATGTCCAATCCGGCTGTAATTTGGGTGAATATTATCCTACCGTCAGCCCATGTGATCGCCGGCAGCATTTTCGTCATTATTCATCGGCATCTGGTAGATCGATATGTCCATTGGCTGATCATAAATCCCATTATTCCAGGCTGAAATCTACGTTCCGTAACGTGATCAAAGATGGAGGATGTTCGGCTGGGATCCAGGCTCATATGAAACGCCCCAGACAGTAAAAAAATTATTTTCCCATTCGGCCTCAATGATACTGCAGTGGAGCGATGGCGCCCTTAAGAGGATCTGGCCGGTATTGCATGTCGCCGATTTAAATCTGGCGGGTAAATCTGCAGAGCCGATCCGGGATCTTGATCCGTTTATTAATATGGAATCAAACAATAACAACTTGACACGAGTTAACTCGTGGCTCTGGTCCTCAACGGGTGGAATCGAAACACGAGTTAACTCGTGGCTGGTCCTTAAAGTGTTAAGGATCTTCTGACTCACTTTGAACTTCCTTAGGCGCCTAAGGAAGTAGAGGCGTTGTCGTGCCTTCTTCATAACACTGTCAATGTGTGTGGTCCATGTCAAGTCCTCGGATATGTGGACTCCGAGGTACTTAAAACTAGGCTTGGGCTGTATAATTTTTTTCATACCGTCATACCTTGATGACATGGGGGGGGGAGCGGAGCTAAGTTAAGTTAACAATATACTCGTTATCACCATACATAACGCTTATATTGAAACACGTTGACATTAGGGCCGTTCTTTCAACCTAAAAGTGCACTCTCTTCAACCTCAAGCCTAAATTCCTGACATT
Source organism: Notolepis coatsorum (assembly GCF_963971535.1). Taxonomy (NCBI): domain Eukaryota; kingdom Metazoa; phylum Chordata; class Actinopteri; order Aulopiformes; family Paralepididae; genus Notolepis; species Notolepis coatsorum. The sequence continues at coordinate 14,626,981 of NC_140181.1, forward strand.
AGAGCAATATGACTCACAAACTCACGACGGTAGTACACAACTACATATACAGACGCACAAAATGTATTCTGCATTGATTAAGTGATAATCAAAACCCAGCTTAAGTCATTAAACCAATGTAGTGAAACGCGAAGCCAATACGCACACACACACAGTCGAACTGGAACGTTTTACCAAACATACACTACCACCAGCATTCATATCTCATACGTTCATCTTCCAATCGTTTAACCATAACATAACTTACTTACCGGTACCCAAACAACGTGTCCCTGAGTCCACATTCATGCACAAATCAATTTCAAAACGTTAGAAAAACGCTCCGTTTCCCGATTCCTCAATCATCCAATGTCTGGAAGTGGGCCCATGGTTAATAAACGGTACATAACCGCATTCTATAGAAGAATAAGTCTTTATTTATCGTGCAGATTAACACATGCAAGATGAAAGACCCAACGGAACATGCGCGTTGCGTCACCTGCTCAGCTCTGCTCTGCTCTGATTGAGAGAGGGAAAGACAGACTGCCCTGCCCTCTGCTGGCGCGTGCTGTGCACTACAGAGTTGGCGCACAGTCTGTGACGTCACGGTATTGATAATCATACCGTCGGTATTTCGAAATACCCTGGTATACCGTAATACCGTCATACCGCCCAAGCCTACAAGTTGTTCACTCTCTCGACCGCTGCCCCGTCGATGCTGAGGGGGCTGTAGTCCCTGACCCCCGACCTCTTAACACTTTGATTGCCCAACCCAAGTTTTCTCAGGTTTACCCCCTGCGGGTTGAATGCCCATCATGAGAATATTCGTTTTTTCATTTATTTATTTTTATTAGCGATCTGAATTCATATTTCATCAACCGAGTCTACTGTTGGAAAATCAGCCACCCCAGGCACTCAGATGTGAAAAAAGCGCCCCTATCGTCTCCCAGATGGTCATTCACCCTTTTGGATTGGACTCAATGAAAATGAATGAGAAAAAAAAACCCGGACTCCACATTTTACTTCTCACTCATGTAACCGGCGTCGATCAGCTTCACTCTGGACCCTCAGAGCAGCGGGGATTATGTGTTTTTACAGTATACGCGTGGGATCAATAAAAGGATCGATTTTTTTGAATGGCGATCAGGAATTGGAATAATCCATTTGGATACCATCTGATCTCAGGTAAGGAATCTATGTTACCAGTCTTAGGATAATCAGACCCGGTTGCGTCAACATTTTAGGTAACCAACTTGTGTTCAGCAGCGCGAGAGAGCGGCAGTGCGGAAATAGGCTGCATTCTATTGCCATGCTCTGCGACAAACTCTAACCTTAACCAACTCCGAAACAATGCCTAAACTTAACCCTAACCTTAACCAACTCCGAAACAATGCCTAAACTTAACCCTAACCTTAACCAACTCCGAAACAATGCCTAAACTTAACCCTAACCTTAACCAACTCCGAAACAATGCCTAAACTTAACCATAACCTTAACCAACTCCGAAAGAATATTGCCATGCTCTAAGACAAACTCTAATCTTAACCAACTCCGAAACAATGCCTAAACTTAACCCTTCTAACCTTAACCAACTCCGAAACAATGCCTAAACTTAACCCTAACCTTAACCAACTCCGAAACAATGCCTAAACTTAACCGGCGAAAGAATGCATGTTAAAAAAAAAATAAAAAAAAATTGAAGGGATTCGAACTTGTCACAGCAAGGCGGCAAACCAGTTGAGCTAACCGTCGATGTTAAAAGAGTGGGAATTACGGCTAGACGCAAGTTGGTTACCTAAAATGATTAAGCGACCCGGTTTCACGGAGATATAAGCTTTTTTTTTTTGGCCATTCCCCTGGCTCTTTTATACGTTTATCGCATTTATTCTGGTCAAGGATGACCGACAGAAACAGGCTGAAAGGGTTCAGATGGGGGGGAAGACACTCTGGGAAAGGCACGGCTGCAGTCCGGGATTCGAACTCGCTAAACCCCAGATCCGTGACGAGCACGGTTGTCCCCGGCGCTGAAATAGCGCTCGCGGTACGTGGTGAGCTACTGGAGCTCCCGAGATATAAGCTTTTATGTGATTATGTGATATGGCTGTTTGACTCTAAGAGCGATCAGGAACTGAGAGAATCGATTTTCAGTGTGCGGCAGCAGCGTGCACACATATACTATCGATAATCTAGCGTTTATTTGAAACCGATTCATAAATAGGCAGACAAATGACAACGTTCTAGAATATTACAGTACGGGGCGATTATCATGGAATCCTCTTTTTTCTCCGTGAAAACGAGGGGTTTTCTAAATGCTATGAAACGGAAATGAACCAATAAAAAAACAATCTGCTTCGACAATGTTGACTGGAAATAGGTCATTGATAATGCGACGGGCAGATTAGACACATAGCCATAATTTAAAACATAGATTAGGCGATATTAACGTTAACATTGGAGTGGATGTGGGCATTCAAGCACTAAATGAGCGCCCCCTGCTGGGCATTCAAAGTGTTAAAGTCCACAATCATCTCTTTTGTTTTGCTGACGTTCAGGGAGAGGCAGTTCTGGTTTGGTTGTACATTTAATTGTCATATTTTCCATAAATTTCCACCTCCCTTGTCATCCCCTGGTGGTCACAATCTAGTGAGTTAAATATCGATTTCATTTTTATTTAAATTAAGATTTTTGGACACTGTTTTGATTCCACATAGTAGAAGGGGATGTTTTTGTGACACTTTATTTTTCCCCATGTGAGGTTGGACACAATTACATTGTGTGGTTTACCTTAGAAGTGTGAGGAATCCAGGGAATGATCTTAATGGAACATTTATCAATGTACCTGCTGTACAATGTGTCTGTTGTTGTGATGCATTGAGGTCCAGCGTTTGGTTTTAATGCGTAAAAAAACATTTTGTGAACCTATATACTACATTGTGTGAGTACACTGAGTAATGTTACATTTAGCAGGTCAATATATGGCCATCTGTTGTTGCCTATTGGGCTTTGCCATGTTTTGATTACTATATTAATTAATTAATATACTATATTAATTATATTATTTTATGCTAAATGCAGTACCTTTGTTTTTCTGGACAGTATTTGTCATTTTGTTTATTTATTATATTTAATAAACACACATTTGCATAAAACAAGTATATCTGTCCACTCCCATGTTGATAAGAATAATATATATATATATATTTGAAAGATATCCCTTTAAGATGCATTTTGAACAGATAAGAAATGTGTGATTCATATTGTCATGCCAGATTCAATAGACTACATTACAATGAATTATGATAATCTGATGTGATTCGAAGCACAGTCGTATCACATTAATACATTTTCTGACAATATTATAATGGCTTATAATGTTTTATGCCCAAAGTAAATAGGCTCCAGGGATGAATATATAGCCGAACAGGATGCGCTAGATTTCCCTCAGGGACCCCCTGGGGGTCTGCGGACCCCACATTGAGAACCACAGCTCTATAAAACACAGATTATTGGATATACCATAATCTGCTGGGGAGAGGGGGGGGGGGCGGATGTTTGCCTGCACCACAGGGGGCATGTTCCATTATTCATCACAGAGAGAGACACATTGCGTGTTTGAGGAACAACGTCTGATAGGTACAGACACCTCCTTATATACAGTGATAAGAGTCTGTTCTAAGATAAGATATTCCTTTATTCCCCTTGGAGCGGCACGGTGGCACGGTGGTTAGCGCTGCTGCCTCACAGCACGAAGGGCCTGGGTTCGAACCCCAGCAGGGGGCCTTTCTGTGCGGAGTTTGCATGTTCTCCCCGTGTTCACGTGGGTTTCCTCCAGGTACTCATGGTTTCCTCCAGCACCATAAAGACATGCATGGTAGACAGTGACTACAGATGAAAACGAGCTCATTAGCTAATTCTGGCACATTTACATTGTGATGTGGAAAAATAAATCGAATCAAAATCAAATCAAATGTAAACAATCAAGTGTAAACAATATAATTAACTCTGAATATAAAATATGAGAAAAATAAACAGTGTAAACAAAGGTGCAGATGAAGATCTGTATGCCCTATTGGTTATATTATAATACAATAATACAGAATACGATACAACAAATACAGAAGTGCAAATTATGGTCAGGAAACATCTGGGTCTTTGTTGATATCAGCTGCACTAGTGGTGACACAGTGTTACACGTTATTGAATTGTGTAACCTGCAGTTGTCACTTGTTTACACTTAATTGACGCCAGCAGTTTATTGTTGTAGGCTACATGGTTGACTGACTAGCAAGGTGTCCTATAACAAGCCACTAATTTCACAAGCTGGTGAGCAGAATTAATTACAGGTAATGTCTTTCATTTCCGCTAAAACCCGGCTCTCCCCTCCAGCCTTTATTGTCACTGTTTTGTCAGCACTTGCCGAGAGGTACACCCCCCACCTTCTCTCAACTAGGGGCGAACAATTAATCAAACTTTTATCCAAAAACGCAATATGTCCTATATGGCAACAGCCAAACTGCAAGAGGTGCAATGTTAGTTAAAAAATGAAATGTGTGTCAAAATTGCATTAGTTTACATTCAAATGTATTGTCATCATACAGCACAAGTACAGTACAACAGAAAATAAGTTTGGCATCCAACCAGTGTGCAAATGTAACAGTAAAGTGCAATAGTAATATACAACTGGGTATAAAATATATAAATGAGTAATACTGAGTAATAGTGCTAATCAGATGTATGTACAGTACAGAGTTGTAGTATTAATATAATAATAATAATAATAATAATAATAATAATAATAATAATAATAATAATAATAATAATAATAATAATAATAATAATAATAATAATAATGCAGGACCTGCTCAGAGGTCTTTAATTGGCATTGGCTATTATCCACAACACACACACACCGGAACACACACACGCATGCATTGTCTGTAGGATCGCTGATGCGATTCGTCTCTGCGATTAACCCATCCCGTCGTCCTTCCCGCCAAGGGCAGCCGGGAGCAGACAGGCGTCAACGTGAGCCGCGCCAGGGGACCAATCCAAGTGCTCCTGTCCGTCTTCGTCAAGGACGCCACAGCGTTAGCGATCTGTTGTTGTGCATGTTTTTCCATTGGGTTTATCTTATCGGGGGGGAAACCCTTGCGAGCATGGGGAGAACATGCAAACTCCACACAGAAAGGCCTGGGAGATACCCCACCTGGGTACCTGGCATCATGGAAACCTGGTCCCCAAGCGGGAATCGAACCCTGGACCTTCTTGCTGTGAGGCGACAGTGTTAACCACTACACCACCGTGCCGCTTTTTTAATATGTACAGTGATACAGGTATAAAGACACCATGGTAGTAAGTCATACTGGCCAGCAGTGTAACTACTAAGTAAGTAAAAGTGAAATGTGTGTCAAAATACAAATCTTTTTTTTTATCCACTTTTTCTCCTTATTTTCAATTTTTCTCCCATCCCAATTTCGTATCGCCAATTCTCCCTTCAATTCTTCCCTCCCCTGTCTCGAACGTTGCAAGACCATGGTCGGCTGCAGTGTGGACCAAGCCTTGCATCACGTGTCCCCTCCGGTACACGAGGAGGCAGCTGTCGCATCTTTTCACCTGAACAGCGCAATCTCTCAGTGGCGAGGAGTAGCGCGTGGGAGGCTCACGCTGCCCCCGATACTTCCTGATTCTGCTGTACAGGCGCACCAACCGACCTGTAGGAGTCACTGTCCACAACGTCCAATCCCCACCCACCGGCTTTCCCACCCTCTAATACTGCCAATTGTATTAGTATGAACGACCAGCCAAGCCGGTAGCAACGGCGAGAGCTGGGCTCGATACCAGCATATCCTGCGTTAGTGGCGAGCGCCTTGCCCACTGCGCCACTTAGCCGCCCGGCACAAAATACCATTCTGAATAATGAATAAATTCGAAAGACTTAAGGAAACATCGTTGTTCGGCACAGATCCCGGCAAAACCTGCACCATGATCATTTCAACGTTTCTGATAACGACACAACAATGGCCAGGCGGCCCACGGGAATTGCGCCTCACATCTGTGACACCGCGTGTCCTTGTTCTCCTCCTGTTGGGACCTCCGTCTGACAAGGTCACCGAACAGTAGCCGTATCACTTACAGTTAGTTTAGTCATAACTTCCTGCCAGATCAATGGATGTGTGTAACTAATATATGATTACATGATATCCGCTTTCAGTCCGTATTGATATGAATCTTTAATGATCTATGACCTCGACCCATGATGATTATTGATCATAAGATTGGTCACCTCTCGGAAACAGTTGTCATGCTCCACTGTGATCAGACGTATACGGCTCGGTCGCTGTTCGCGGTGCGGTGAGTTATCGGATGTCTCAGGAAGAGCTCTTATAGGCTTGAAAGACATTGCTTTTTCTGTGCCTTGCCGTACGTGCTGGAGGTACTGTGGATGGGCCAGTCGATCATAAAGAAAACATGTCACTACTGAACAGAGTAATTCACAGATATAGAAAACACAAGAAAAACATCTTTCTACTGTAGCCTTAAAGGAAAACTCCAACATTTTGGGAAATTAGCTTATTTGGCATCTACCCTGGAGTTAGACAAGAAGATACATACCCTTTTTCTTCTCTGTGCATGCAGTAGGAGTAGGAAGACGCGCACCGTTAGCCTAGCTTAGCGTCAGTCACTGGAAGTAGGTTCCTCCATTAGCCTAGTTCCAAACGTCTTCCTACTCCTACTGCATGCACAGAGAAGAAAAAGGTATGTATCTTCTTGTCTAACTCCAGGGTTCCCAAAATGTTGGAGTGTTAAGATACATACCTTTTTCTTCTCTGTGCATGCAGTAGGAGTAGGAAGACGTGCACCGTTAGCCTAGCTTAGCGTCAGTCACTGGAAGTAGGTTCCTCCATTAGCCTAGTTCCCAACGACTTCCTACTCCTACTGCATGCACAGAGAAGAAAAAGGTATGCATCTTCTTGTCTAACTCCAGGGTAGATGGCAAATAAGCTAATTTCCCAAAATGTTGGAGTTTTCTGTGCTAGTGCACTGGAGGAGGTGGCTGGCAATGCGAGAGTTGTTTTTCATTACATTTCAAACCTTTATTTAAACTCGTGAGACACTGAGGTTACCCTCATTTACAGCGACGGCGAGCTTACAAAACAAGACACCGTTTATCAGCAATTCCATCCATATAATAGACACAATAAATAAGAATAAACAATAAAATATCAGCTAAGACACTTCAGAGTCGGTTGGAGGACATTCCAAGTGTTGGAAGCGTCAAAGGAAAAAGCAGTCTTTCCTAGTTCAGAACAAACTGGAGGAACCCTGAGAAGAAGCAACCAGTCATTTGAACGTGTAGAATAGATGCCAAGATTCCATTCAAACAGTGTTGTGACGTAAGAGGGACGTTTACCAATAAGGGCTTTAAAAATAAACGAATACCAATGATAGTTACGCCTTTCAACCAGAGACGACCATCCAACCTTTTCATAAAGGACACAGTGGTGGGTATCATACCTGTCACCACTAATATATTATATCATATATATTATATACATAGTATATACAGGAGAGTTGTGGTTTCAGGGTCAAGTCAAGTCAAGTCAAGAGTTTTATTTGTCACGGCATACAAGTATACAATGAAATGCGGGGGGTCTTGCCCGCAACGATTGTGCATGATACAATAATAATAATAATAATAATAATAATAATAATAATAATAATAATAATAATAATAATAATAATAATAATAATAATAATAATAATAATAATAATAATAATAATAATAATAATAATAATAATAATAATAATAATAATAATAATAATAATAATATAATAAGAATCCAATAGAACGACATTGTGCAATAATACAAGTAATCAAAGTAGGGCATATCGGTATATGTACATGAGTTATTTACAGAGCATGGTAGGACATGCTAGGTCCTGTGATACACTGTACACTGTTAGCTACGGATGAGGCACTGGGTCTTTATGTACAGTACACTGCTATACAATGCTATATTATACAATCTCAAGTTATACTATACTATTCTTAAAGTGAATGATGTGAGTGTGAGGAATGATGAGGGATGATGAGGGATGATGAGGGATGATGAGTGGTGATGACTGGTGAATGACATCATTTGGATAAATCTCAAGTGTCTTCCAACATAATATTTTGTTGTAATTCATGAAAAGAAAAGAACGGTAATAATAATAATAATAATAATAATAATAATACATTTGATTTATATATGGCTTTTCTTGGCGCTTACAGAACTGTAAACACTGCTCCCGGTTGCTACATCAAAGCGACGAGGTGAGATGAGGAGAGCGGTAAAAAGGGGAGAAGAGAAACATGTCGTCCTAATCTACGAGGCGTCAATAATAACCTGGGGGTGGGGGGGGGGGTCACTTATAGAGAAGCTCCTTATGTAAATAGGATTTACATGGTAATTCATCCCTGGACTCCGGCAGATGATAGCCCCCCTGTTTGACGAGTTAATATTCAGCCGAGCGTGTAATTAAGAAACAGAGAGGAATATACTGCGCGGGGCTCAAACCTGTGACATGACAGTGATGCAACGCTGTGTGTGCCATCTGCCGAGCAGCTAATCTCTCCCGGGTCGCCGTGCCGACAGGACCCATTCACTAATTCCTCAGGTGTTGCTGGAACCAGGAACAGTAACTTTACTCAACGGATTAAGGAAACGCAAACATTCTTAGCCAAATTGTCATTCGGGTCTCAGACGTCAATGCCGCCTAATTACCCCTCTTCTTAATTGGCTGGTATCAGTTTGGAGGCACGGTGGCGCAGTGGTTAGCACTAGGGATGCTCGATATTGGCTTTTTTACCGATATACCGATATTGTCCAACTCTTAATTTCCGATACCGATATCAACCAATATCAACCGATACCGATATATGCAGGGTTTCCCCCCCCAAAAACTGAATAATTTCAGGTAATTAACATTACATATCTCTTGTTGTGGAATTAACACAACATTATGCATACTTTTGACAATAAATAAAATCAGAATTTGTTCTTACTTGCTTGCCTGGGTAAATAAAGGTTATAGAAACGTAAAAAAAAAATATATATATATATATTTTTTTTTAAACCGATACCGATATTTTCCGATATCACATTTTAATGCCGGATAATATCGGACATCCCTAGTTAGCACTGTTGCATTCACAGCAAGAAGGTCCTGCGCTTCAGATCTGACTGGGGGGCCTTTCTGTGTGGAGTCTAAAACTAGATAAGAATCAACCAAAGGCTCTATTAAAAAATTATGTGTTTTGAGGCCCTTTTTAAAAGCATCCATGGTCTGTGGTGCTCTCAGATGATCAGGCAGAGCACTTCACAATGAAATAAGTTCCACTCTCAAAATATTGTTTGTCAAACTAACACCACTCTTCACTAAAATATTTAATAGTTTAACTACATCCACGCTATATTGTGAGACATTATGATATTCTGAGCCTCTCTTGGTACCGTGGGCTACATGGAGCAACAACCAGACTGACAGAGTGAGTTTAATGAAGGGACCAGGGCCCTGTTCCTCGTACCTGGCTAACTGAGTTAGCCGGATAATTTTCAGCATAGCTTGACTTAAGCCAGACCTTTCCCTTCCCCGACGTCGGATTTTCTAAATCACTATGGCAACATATCAGAAAGTTTGAACCTGGTCGAGGGCAGGGTTTAGTTCAGTTAGCTCGATAACCTGCATGGCCACGCCCTCGCAAAGAAACGCAGCTCGCTTCCTGAAATAATTCTCACAGTCTAGATCCCATTATACCATTCTGAATTATGTTTTTGTGCTTTGTTTTTCTAGAGGGGGCTTTTGAAATGTAAAATAATATACCTAAAATGCTGATAAAAAATCATATTCAGCCTATAGATTTACTTTGGCCTAAATAATGCACGTCATATTTATACGGATATGGCGCTCGCGCGTCGCGACACACAAGTGGTTATTTTAATAACGGAGCATTGCAAATGTGAATCCCGCTGGGATATTTGTAAGGAATGAAACCTATCGGGCGTTTGGCTCTGATTAGTTTCGCTGTGTATTTGCTTAACGGAGCGCCCGGATTGTGTTTCATTCAAGCATAAATTGAAGCGTCTTTATGCGTGGACTGTGGATTATGAATTACGAGGAATCTGAATCTGTGGATTGTTGAATTGTATCACTGTCACTCACACGTTATTGTGATATTGTAACTGGGATTAAATTGTCTGATGATATGCGCTGTTTGACGGATTTGAGAAATGTAATGAGCCGTTGACATTAATGAATTTGAGAAAATTCTTTCATTTATTTGCATTAATCTAAAAATGTTTGGACCTTATGGTGTTCTTGTTCTGTTCTTGACTTATTGTTATGTTTTCTTCTTGACTTGTTTAAAGAAGACCTGTACGGCCCATGGGGACATTAACGTGTGTTGTCGGGCCCTATAAATAAATTTGATTTGATTTGATTTGATTTGAATCTGTTCAAGCACTATCTGATGATGAACATGAGGTGTCACTGGTATAAACCAAATGTTAATCAATTCAATGCATGTATGGATGATGTCCGAAACAGATTAAAACCTGATTAATAGTGAAACTGTATAGCCTCCCTCCAAGACTCTCTATTTCGGGGGTCGTGCCTTGAAAACTTTGGGAACCATGTATTTATATATAAAGTACATGATACCTAAGCCGAGCGCATACAGTACAGATATCCTCATAAGTATCTATTATTTCGTATCAATTAGATACTCTTTGGGCGTGTTTGTATACTTATTCTGAAAGAGTTGAACTAATTATTTTCGCAAGCAAGATCTCATTAGATTATTCATTCCATTAAGCCTACTGCCAGCAGGCACATTTAAAGAAATATAATCTGATTGATTGGGGTAATGAGGGATTTAAAATTAGCCTATAGATTATGCATTTAACTTGTCGGCGAGGCTATTGATCCGTACTGTATTGTACCAATCAATCAATCAATCAATCAATCAATCAATCAATCAATCAATCAATCAATCAATGCCATTAGAAAATCAGGATTTCTGCGATCGACACCTGCTATCTTTTCAGGTGAGGCGGCCGCGCGCAATTATCCTGAGTATTGGTTCGAATTAACGAGAGTGAATCAGCGTTCGAGGAACAGGGAAAGCCCATGGTTTCAAACATCGGGTTAATTTAATCTGGCTAATGGGACTTTTGATCGACTTAGTTGAACCAGGTACGGGGAATAGGGCCCTGTAGGTCATTGTAAAATGTCTGTATTGTGTTTTGCTATCATTTGGTTTCACGTACAACAACAGCCACAACAACAACAGCCACAACTGCAGAAGCCACAACAACAGCATCAGCAACAACAACAACAGGCTTATCACATATGAATCTGTCCATGTGTGCAGACTCTGTGCCTTGGAGTGGGTGGAGGCTGAGCACCGAGAGCAGCGTGTCTGAGCAGAGCGGAGCAGGTCATTCTGGGACCACGCGGGGGGAACACTCTGCTGATGGATAGATAAATAAGTCCCATAATATCCGGCCTGTCTGCCAGTCCGCTGGCCAGGAAATGATAGATCCAGCTGAGGCGCCGTGGAAATCTATTTACCTGGATGATCAAGGATGAGCAACGGGATGAGGATGAGCATTTTCAATTAGTTCTCTCCCCGCTGTTTTTTTTTAAGCACTTATTGTTCATCAAGAAGAGGAATTCAATTACCAACCTGGGTTTTCTACATTACAAGACGCGACACGGCCAGATTCTCCTGAACGCACGCCATAGTGGCGAGCGGCCACTAGGGGGCAGAGTGAGCGGCTGACCGCGGGAGAGCGAGCGACTGGGCGACCCTAACCCAACGCTATGATGTGCTCTGCATCTAAATGGTAAACGGTGCATTCATGCGTTTATCCAATTTCGTTCCTCACATTCACCCATTCACTCACACATTCACACACCGACGGCGGAGGTGACCATGCAAGGTGCCAACCACCTGCTCATCGGGAGCAATTAGGAACACGCCAACATTTTGCGAAATTAGCGTACGGTCTTCTCCAAAGAGAGACAAGAAGATAGATACCAGTTTCCTCTCTGTGCGTTCAGTAGAAAGCTATCTGGTTGCACGTTAGCCTACAGTAGCTTAGCACAATGAATGGAAGTGGACAGTGTAGCCTAGGCATTGTCTGACTAACTCCTCTACTGAAGGCTAACCGGCACTGTCCGCTTCCATTCATTGTGCTAAGCTAGGCTAACGTGCAGCCAGATAGCTTTCTACTGAACGCACAGAGAGGAGACTGGTATCCATCTTCTTGTTGGCGTGTTCCTTTAAGTGTCTTGCTCAAGGACACATCGGCACGCTGCCTGGGAGAAGCGTGTGGAGGAAAATAGCTGGAGGCCAGGATTTACTCAGTCAAATAGACTAGGTTATTACAGATTTAGTCAAGTTAGTCAAGAGTTTTAGCAGATGACTCCACAGGGTACAATGCCAGGATAACCCCAGAGCTCCAGATTTTATACACACCATAGAAGGGGCGGGGTCCGGTGCTGTAGGTACAGTACATAGGTTACTGTACACCGTGAGGTGTGAAGACATCTGGCTTCGTGAGGGGGGGGGGGGGGGGGGGGGGGGATGTTGGGGCCTAGGTGTTAGCTTTGGGGAACATGGAAGGAAGGATGGGGGGGGTGAGGTGTTTGGAGAGGAAGGATGTGGGTGAAGTGTTGGGAGAGGAAAGATGGAGGTGAGGTGTTGGGAGACGAAGGATGGGGGTGAGGAGGTGCTGGGAGACGAAGGATGGGGGTGAGGTGCTGGGAGACGAAGGATGGGGGTGAGGAGGTGCTGGGAGACGAAGGATGGGGGTGAGGAGGTGCTGGGAGACGAAGGATGGGGGTGAGGAGGTGCTGGGAGACGAAGGATGGGGGTGAGGAGGTGCTGGGAGAGGGACATGAACTCAGGATATGTAGTTCCATCAAAAAGAGGGGATTTGGTTTATCTCCCACAAGCGGGAATCTAACCGGGAACCTTACGACTACCAGACGACCCCTCTACCTACTGAGCCACTGGTCGGCCCATCTAAAAAAAAAAAACGTAGAATAAAAAGAATAAACGCAAATACACTAGTACCGCGCATTAGAGCGGTGAGAGAGTGCACGAGCATCATCAAACGGAGCAGGTTTTGTTGGACAGGACTCGGAGCGGTGCTGAGACGATCAGAGGGGGAGTGCGTTGCATCCTGGCACAAACACATATGCCTTTGTCTCTTCCTCTGGACTATAAATAGATCCCTGGGACCAAAAGGAAGGAGGACTCTGGCTCTCCTGGCTGCGGCAGGCAGCGCTGTGGCAGTCACCGACCGACCGTGTCATGTTGAATCACAGCACGCTTCACTCTGTGAGATAAGATAAGATGTTCCTTTAGTGATCCCCTTGGGGGGGAAATTCGGGCGTCATAGCGGCATGGGGGGGAGGGGGGAGGGGAGGTACAGGTATGGGCAGGGTGATAGTAGAAAGACATAAATATAGGCGATACAATTTGATCTGAATATAAAAATATGAGAAAGAATAAACGGCGTAAACAATATAATTAACTCTGCATATGAAATATGACAAAAATAAACGGTAAACAAAGGTGCAGATGAGGGTCTGTCTGCCCTATAGGTTATCTTATATGTTACAATAAATATAGGCAATAAAGTATTAGAATCTGAATATATACTATGAGTAAGAGTAAAAGTAAACAGTATACACAAGGTGCAGTATACACAAAGTACCCTAACTGGCATGATATATACTTGTGTGTGTGTGTGTGTGTGTGTGTGTGTGTGTGTGTGTGTGTGTGTGTGTGTGTGTGTGTGTGTGTGTGTGTGTGTGTGTGTGTGTGTGTGTGTGTGTGTGTGTGTGTGTGTGTGTGTGTGTGTGTGTGTGTGTGTGTGTGTGTGTGTGTGTGTGTGTGTGTGTGTGTGTGTGTGTGTGTGTGTGTGTGTGTGTGTGTGTGTGTGTGTGTGTGTGTGTGTGTGTGTGTGATAATCAGTGGTGGAAAGTAACTAAACAATTTTAGTACTGAAACCTAAGTAACATTTTTAGTTACTTTACTTGAGTATTTTAACTTGAGGGAACTTTGCACTTTTACTCGACTACTTTTCAAATGAGTACTTTTAACTCTAATTACTCTGAAGTTACTAGTTACTGGTGGGTGGGTGCTATTATGTTAGACTTCAGTTAGACTGCATTTGATGTGATCGATCACAATCTTTTAATACAAAAACTCATCTGCTATGGTTTTAATAACTCAGCAATTTTATTTTTCAGGAGTTATTTGTCCTCGAGGTCTCAGATGGTCTATTTTAATGGTGCTTTGTCAGGCAGCAGAGGGTTCGAATGTGGTGTCCCACAGGGGAGTTGCCTGGGGCCCCTCTTATTCTCAATTTTTACTAATGATATGCCTTTTTCTATTCATCAGGCTAGTCTGACTTTATATGCTGATGATTCAACCCTTTATTATCCTGCACCTACAAACTCTGAGCTTAATCAGGTTTTGGCTGGTGAATTGGACATTTTATATGACTGGATAAAAACAAATAAGCTGGTGCTTAACATATCAAAAACTGTTTGTATGCTTTTTGGGACCAATCAAAGATTGGCACGTAAACCTACATTGGTTCTACAAATTGCAGGTCAACCTATACAGCAGGTTGAAAAAAAACTAAGCTTCTAGGCCTTTGGCTTGATAGTACTTTATCATGTTCTGATCACATAAACAAAACAGTTTTTAAAATGGGTAGAGCTGTTGCTACTGCCAGGAAATGTGCACCATTCCTTCCATTTGTATTGTTTAATCAGATTGTTTGTGCTTTGGTTTTGTGCCACTTGGATTACTGTTCTGTAGTGTGGGCTTCTGCTTCAAAACAGTTGCTAAATAGGTTACAAGTGGTACAAAATAAGGCAGCAAGACTCGTTCTTGGTTGTTCATATATAGGACTAGTGTTGTTCAAATGCATGAACGTCTTAGTTGGCGAGTGTTGAGAAAAGATTTTCTGCCAACTTATTAATTTGTTTTCATAAAGTGATCACAACCCACAGTCCTAAATATATCACGGATAAAATAATTTACAGCTCAAATGTGCACATGCATTTTACCAGAGGGGCAAGTAGAGGGCAGATTATTCTACCCCATGCAAATACTAACAGTATGCAAAGAACAGTTTTATATAGGGCTATTGGGCATGGAATTATCTTCCAAGTGACATACATAAGAGGTGTAGCACGCTTCAAAAATAAATTTAAATCTTACATGTGAGCCAATATTGATAATGTTGAGTTATGCAATATGTTACCGTTGATGTATATATTTAGATATAATTTGTTTGTGTGTTAATGTTGTTGTGGTTCCTCGGTTGGTGCGTCTTGCTATGTTGTGTTTCCTTGGTTGGAATGTCTCGCTATGTTTTAATTGTATTATGTTTTAATTGCAATGTATATGTTGTAATGTTGTAATGTTGTCTCGGACCCCAGGAAGACTAGTGGACGTCTGGGCGTCAGCTAGTGGGGATCCTTTGCTAATAAACAAATACTAGTTAGATTTGTTTTTAGAGAAGTACTTGATATTGAATGTACTGAAGTATCAAAAGTAAAAGTATGTTTTTTCTACATGATGTTTGTGTACTCAAGATTCAAGATTCAAGATATTTCGTCACATACATACACAAGACATGTAGTGAAATGAAGATGGCCATGCCCGCCGCGATTGTGCAAAAAATACAAATAATAAAATAGAATAGATATTCCAGTCATTGGGAGCATTCAAGCCTCGATCCATTGACCTCTAAATGTTATGTTAAAGTGGTGTGTGGTCCAGTTATGCTGCTCTTTTTAAAGGATATGTTAAAGTGGTATGTGGTCCAGTTCTGCTGCACTGATTAAAGATTATGTTAAAGTGGTATGTGGTTCATTTATGTGGCTTGGATTAAAGGTTATGTTAAAGTGGTATATGGTCCAGTTATCTTACGCTGCTCTGATTAAAGGTTATGTTAAAGTGGTATGTGGTCCAGTTCTGCTGCTCTGATTAAAGATTATGTTAAAGTGGTATGTGGTCCAGTTATCTTACGCTGCTCTGATTAAAGGTTATGTTAAAGTGGTATGTGGTCCAGTTCTGCTGCTCTGATTAAAGGTTATGTTGAAGTGGTATGTGGTCCAGTTATCTTATGCTGCTCTGATTAAAGGTTATGTTAAAGTGGTATGTGGTCCAGTTCTGCTGCTCTGATTAAAGATTATGTTAAAGTGGTATGTGGTCCAGTTATCTTATGCTGCTCTGATTAAAGGTTATGTTAAAGTGGTATCTGGTCCAGTTATGCTGCTCTGATTACGTCATCTTGAAGCTTCAAATTTGAAAGTACGTAATCGTTCATTTCAACTTCTGCCATGTTTTCTAAAGCAAAATCTTATAAATATAGTAAAATACAAAAAAATACACAGTTCCTTAAAATGAAAATAGTCAAGTAAAGTACCTCAGAATTGTACTTACATGGAATACTTTTCTGGGGGTTGTTACAGTTACATTCTTCTGGGGTTGTTATACAGTAGATGTTGTTACAGTCTCCTGGGGTTGTTACATTCTCCTGGGGTTGTTACATTCTCCTGGGGTTGTTACATTCTCCTGGGGTTGTTACAGGGGCTGTTACAGGGGCTGTTACAGGGGTTGTTACAGGGGTTGTTACAGGGGTTGTTACAGGGGTGGTTACAGGGGTTGTTACAGGGGTTGTTACAGGGGTTGTTACAGGGGTTGTTACAGGGGTGGTTACATGGGTTGTTACAGGGGCTGTTACAGGGGCTGTTACATGGTTACAGGGGTTGTTACAGGGGCTGTTACAGGGGCTGTTACAGGGGTTGTTACATTGGTTGTTACAGGGGATGTTACATGGTTACAGGGGTTGTTACAGGGGTGGTTACATTGGTTGTTACAGGGGTTGTTACAGGGGTGGTTACAGGGGTTGTTACAGGGGTTGTTACAGGGGTTGTTACAGGGGCTGTTACAGGGGTTGTTACAGGGGTTGTTACAGGGGCTGTTACAGGGGTTGTTACAGGGGTGGTTACATGGTTACAGGGGCTGTTACAGGGGTTGTTACAGGGGCTGTTACATGGTTACAGGGGCTGTTACAGGGGTGGTTACAGGGGTTGTTACAGGGGCTGTTACAGGGGTGGTTACAGGGGTGGTTACAGGGGTGGTTACAGGGGTGGTTACAGGGGTGGTTACAGGGGTGGTTACAGGGGTTGTTACATGGGTGGTTACAGGGGCTGTTACAGGGGCTGTTACAGGGGTGGTTACAGGGGTGGTTACAGGGGTTGTTACATGGGTGGTTACAGGGGTTGTTACAGGGGCTGTTACAGGGGTGGTTACAGGGGTGGTTACAGGGGTTGTTACAGGGGTGGTTACAGGGGTGGTTACAGGGGTGGTTACAGGGGCTGTTACAGGGGCTGTTACAGGGGTGGTTACAGGGGTGGTTACAGGGGCTGTTACAGGGGCTGTTACAGGGGTGGTTACAGGGGTGGTTACAGGGGTGGTTACAGGGGTGGTTACAGGGGTGGTTACAGTCTCCTGAGGTTTGGGATTTGATGAACAGTCCTGAAATCACCCTTTTACACCCCGAATTAGTGCGTCTCGTTCTCGTATCCGGACTGCATCTAGATATGATTATCTGCTATTGAATGGCAGTTATTATGTCGTTTCTATGTAGATTCATGCAATCTCAGCCGCAGGGAGCCAACAACGAGTAGACCTGCAATTTCCTAGGTGGGTGTAAGTGCGTTGGTGGGTTCTGTTTTTTTATTTTTTTTTATAAATACTGGAGAAATTAAGATGTACCGCCGAGAACAGGAATGGAGCCTGAAGCTTTTTAAAGTTGTACGTGCATAATACATACCATCCACTGTTCTGTGACCTCGTTCCTGGCTCGTTCCTCTCTCTCTGCTCTCTGCCGTGTCCCTCTGGAGTCCATCACCGCTTGAAGTCTGTCCTCCGTCTTCTTCTCCTTCTGCCTCTCTTCCTCTCGCTAAGCTAACACACCGTCCGCTCTGGCCTGCCTTTGTCAAGGGAATGGAGGATTTCCGGGGGCTATATTACATATTAAGTGGATTTCGGGTTGGCATTCGTCTCAGAGCCTCCGGTTCCCTGAAGGAACTCCTCCAGCACCGTTCCCTTTGAACTCTGCATCCTTTAAAGATGACTCTCCCCGGGCCTCCAGGTGCGGCCGGAGTACAGCACCGCTGTTTGTGGCCGAGAGCGGACGGCGAGCGCGGCTGATGTACGGTTCATTAGAGAGATGAGGCCTGAACCCCCGGCTGCATACGCAGAGTTTCTGCCGGACTTTGTATTCAGGCCCACGGCTTCCTCCTGGCTCACCACCGGGCAGCCGCGCACCACCCAGAGTTAACCCTTTCACTACCACACTACCAAATGGTTAACCCTTTCACTGCGACAATACAGCGGGTTAACCCTTTCACTGCCACACTACCAAATGGTTAACCCTTTCACTGCGACAATACAGCGGGTTAACCCTTTCACTGCCACACTACCAAATGGTTAACCCTTTCACTGCGACAATACAGCGGGTTAACCCTTTCACTGCCACACGGCAAATGGTTAACCCTTTCACTGCGACGATACAGCGGGTTAACCCTTTCACTGCCACACTACCAAATGGTTAACCCTTTCACTGCGACAATACAGTGGGTTAACCCTTTCACTGCCACACAACAAATGGTTAACCCTTTCACTGTGAAAATACAGCGGGTTAACCCTTTCACTTCCACACGACAAAGGGTTAACCCTTTCATTGTGGCAATACAGCGGGTTAACCCTTTCACTGCCACACGACAAAGGGTTAGCCCTTTTCACAACCGCACCACAGAAGGTTAACCTTTCACTACCACCACTACAGACTGTGTGTGTCTGTGTAGTGTGGTAGTGAAAGGTTAACCTTCTGTAGTGTGGTAATGAAAGGGTTAAACTTCTTTCACTGTGTAACCCTTTATCATGACACAGCCTGCGTTGTACAGTGTAATTACAGTGTTCCTGGTTGGTTCTGTGTACTTAAAGAATAAAAAAAAAAAAAATGCAACTACCTGCATACCTTATTATTGTGTGATTAAAGATATACATATATGTATATTATTGAGATAAGAGATAAGATATTCCTTTATTGATCCCTTTGGGGAAATTCGGGCGTCATAGCAGCATGGGGGAGGGGAGGTACAGGTATGGGCAGGGTAGTAGTAGAAAGACAAAAATATAGGCAATACAATTTTATCTGAATATAAAAATATGATATAAACAGGTGCAGATGAGCCCTAGGTTACTATAAATATAGGCATTTACATTACTGTATTGTTCCACAGCTGTGCACTTGAGAAGTAACTTTGCTTTCTACTCCAGTCTGCCGGTTATGAGCTGCTGCAGTGCTGAGTGGACATGTCTGTTATGAGCTGCTGCAGTGCTGAGTGGACATGTCTGTTATGAGCTGCTGCAGTGCTGAGTGGACATGTCTGTTATGAGCTGCTGCAGTGCTGAGTGGACATGTCTGTTATGAGCTGCTGCAGTGCTGAGTGGACATGTCTGTTATGAGCTGCTGCAGTGCTGAGTGGACATGTCTGTTATGAGCTGCTGCAGTGCTGAGTGGACATGTCTGTTATGAGCTGCTGCAGTGCTGAGTGGACATGTCTGTTATGAGCTGCTGCAGTGCTGAGTGGACATGTCTGTTATGAGCTGCTGCAGTGCTGAGTGGACATGTCTGTTATGAGCTGCTGCAGTGCTGAGTGGACATGTCTGTTATGAGCTGCTGCAGTGCTGAGTGGACATGTCTGTTATGAGCTGCTGCAGTGCTGAGTGGACACGTCTGTTATGAGCTGCTGCAGTGCTGAGTGGACATGTCTGTTATGAGCTGCTGCAGTGCTGAGTGGACATGTCTGTTATGAGCTGCTGCAGTGCTGAGTGGACATGTCTGTTATGAGCTGCTGCAGTGCTGAGTGGACATGTCTGTTATGAGCTGCTGCAGTGCTGGATTGACATTTGCTAATTCTCAAAGGCATAGACTAATTTCTCAACGTATTGATGTTAATTGATGCAGTGAAGTAGAAGACATAAGCATGACGAATCCCTGTGCTGTGGGCGAAGGTACTCTCTGAATCCCTGTGCTGTGGATTGATTGATTGATTGAAAACTTTATTAACAGATTGCAGAATGGGTACAGTACAGAACGGCTCAATACACACAATTGTTAAGTCGATGCAGACCAGAGAAAGACTTTCGTCTTGTTTAGATCAGGGTCCCCCATTTTCAATTCATCATAACATTTATGACATACACGACATACAGATAAACAGTACTGTTACATCCAGACATTTATGACAACATACAAGATATACAAATATACAGTACTGTTTAAGAGACAGAGTTTCTAAAAGAGAGTACTGTATATACATTTGAGGGGGAAGAAACTGTACATTGGAGGGGGTTGGGTGGGGGGGGGGGAATTTGGACATTTACAGGTGCCAGTTTCTAATTGCAGCCTCCCGTAGTTTCAAGTTTCAAGTTTATTTAATAGTTGTCATACAGAAGTACAGAATACTTTTATACAAAATGCTTCTTACTGTTGCGCTCCAGAGACTGTGCAAGACAAGATAAGTATGAGATAAAATAACATAGTAAAATTAGAAGTAAAAAAAATTAGGTCACAGTGTTCAGTTTAGACATATGTACAATGTTTGATGCAGAATAGACGTAGTTACCATACAATATACAATACTGTGCAGTGTACTAATATACAATACTATATAGTGCAAGGCAGAAATGGAGAAATGGGACGAGGTGCAATTTAGGTACAATTCACAGTAGGTGTACGAGGTGTAGGTACTCTTTGAGAGCGGTTTGAAGGTGGGTAGGGATTCACATTATTTTACGGCTGTGGGTAGGGCGTTCCACATTGATGTGGCATAATTGCGAAACATGTTTAGTCCCTTGTTTGAGCCAAATCTGGGTTGAACATGATTTGTGAAACTCCCTCTGGTGTTGTGGTCGTGGTATTCACTGACCTTTGGGAAGTATTTTGACATGTACATGGGTACCTTAGTGGTGTAGTGTATCTTGTAGACCAGGCCCATTGCAAGTTGCTGTACTCTGTCGTCTACTCTAAGCCATCCTAGGTTGTCAAAATGGGCAGGGGTGAGGTGGGTTCTAGGAGTAAGGTCAAGCAGTAGTCTGAACAGTTTGTTTTGAGATGTTGTTTTTAGTGCCTTTGGTACCATGAGGTGCAAGCATAGTCGTAGTACTCTTGAATGAGTGCTCCTGTTAGAGTCTTCAGGGTATTCTTGTTTACCAGAGAGGAGATCCGGTACAATAATCTTGTTCTTTGGTTGACTTTTTTTATTACATTGGTTGCCATTTTGTCACAGGAAAGATTTGCCTCTAGGATGAAACCCAGGTATGTAATTTCACTTTCCTTGTGACAATATTGTCACCCACTGTAAAAGAGAAGCCGTTGGTCTAGCTGAGTTTGTTATTTGATCCATGTTTTACCCAGGTGTAATGATAGTTTGTTATCAGCGAGCCAGGTGCAGATTCTGCCGAGTTCAGAGCTGGCTAGGCCGGCTAAGCTAGCAGGCGATTCGACCGTGAGGTTTGATTGATTGATTGAAAAGTTTATTAACAGATTGCAGAATGGGTACAGTACAGTACAGCTCAATACATACAATTGTTAAGGGGATGCAGACCAGAGAAAGACTTTCGTCTTGTTTACATCAGGGTCCCCCATTTTCAATTCATCATAACATATATGACATACATGACATACAGATAGACAGTACAGCTACATCTATACATGTATGACATATCAGATTTGCAAATACAGTACTGTTTGTGATACAAAAGTGTCCAGAAAATGAGTGTATATACATTTGGCATAGAAACTGTACATTGGAGGAGGTTGGGTGGGTGGGGTGGGGTTGGGTGGGTGGGTGAGGGCTGTACATTGGAGGTGGGGGGGGGGGGGTTGGGTAGGGGACACACACACATTTTACACTGTACATTGGAATACTGACAAAGCCTTACTTGGTCATTTACTGTACAACTAGGTTAGGACATTTGTAGGGGCCAGTTTCGAATTGCAGTCTCACGTAGGTGTTTTTTGAGAGTGTTTTTGAAAGTGGGTAGTGATTCACATTCCTTTACAGCTTTAGGTAGGGCGTTCCACATTGATGTGGCATAATTGCGAAACGTGTTTAGTCCCTTGTTTGAGCCGAATCTGGGTTTTACATGATTTGTGGAGCTCCCTCTGGTGTTGTGATCGTGGTATTCACTGACCTTTGGGAAGTATTTTGACATGTACATGGGTACCTTGGTCGCGTAGTGTATCTTGTAGACCAGGCCCATTGCAAGTTGCTGTACTCTGTCGTCTACTCTAAGCCATCCTAGGTTGTCAAAGTGGGCAGGGGTTAGGTGGGTTCTAGGAGTCAGGTCAAGCAGTAGTCTGACTAGCTTGTTTTGAGATGTTTGTAATTTGTTTTTTAGTGCCTTTGAGGTGCTTTGGTACCATGAGGTGCAAGCATAGTTGTAGTACCCTTGAATGAGTGCTCCTGCTAGAGTCTTCAGGGTATTCTTGTTTACCAGAGAGGAGATCCGGTACAAGAATCGCGTTCGTTGGTTGACTTTTTTTATTACATTGGATGCCATTTTGTCACAGGAAAGATTAGCCTCTAGGATGGAACCCAGGTAGGTAATTTCATCTTTCCTTGTGATAATATTGTCACCCACTGTAACCGAGAAGCCGTCGGTCTTGCTGAGTTTGTTATTTGAACCGAAGAGAATGGACTCTGTTTTGCCCATGTGTAATGATAGTTTGTTGTCGGCGAGCCATATGCAGATTTTGCCTAGTTCCGAGCTGAGGGCTTTTTCAACCTGTAACTTGTTCTTGTCAGAGACCAGCAGGGCTGAGTCGTCCGCAAACAGGAACAAGTTGCAGTCACAAGCTGACGACATGTCATTTGCATAAATTAGGAATAGTAGCGGTCCTAGTATGCTTCCTTGTGGAACACCACAGCTCACTGTGAGGGGGGGGATAGGGTACCGTTTACCTCCACCATCTGTTCCCTCCCCTCCAGGTAGGATTGTATCCAGCTCACTGATAAACCAATTGCTTTTAGCTTGTCAATCAGAATGGTGTGATTGACAGTGTCGAAGGCCTTTTGTAGGTCCAGCATGACCATGCCGCAGTATTTGCCCGCGTCCACCTTTTGTTTGATGTGGTCGTTCAAGTAGAGAAGGCATGTGTCAGTGGAGTGGGATGTTCTGAAGCCAGATTGGAATTCGTAGATTAGATTTTTTTTCCGCAAGGTACTTTTCGATCTGTTCGTATACTATTTTTTCCATGACTTTCGAGATGGATGTTGGAGGTTGGAGGTTGCCGGGTTGCTTGTCGTTTTGCACCCAGCACGGTGTGTACAAAACGTATACAGATTTATTTCTTTTTTAAATACTTTTTCTTTTTTATATATGTTTTTCTTTTTCTTTTTTCTTTTTCCCTTTGTCACTATTTGAACACAGCTATGTTATATATTAAATATAACTAGGATAATAATGAGGTTTTATATTTATGTATCACCATGCACCTGTACCTCCCCTCCTCCCCATGCTGCTATGATGCCTGAATTTCCCCAAGGGGATCAATAAAGGAATATCTTATCTTATATTATTTGTTGATACATACCATTAGTCTTGATCACACACTTTGTGGATACATACTAAGCTTGTGTAACACATCCTGGCCTAGAGATAACCTAATAATCACACAAATAAACATTTGATTACAGTTTTGTTGTGTTCTTCTTACATGTCATTGTTCACAGAACATTACATGTGACCACAGAACTTGTAATACACATGGCCGTTTATTACAATACCTTCCTTCTAGCTTATTAGTGTGGGTGACCTGGCGAAGCCAGGTTGCCACCCACACTATAGATATCTATACTATTTTTATTCTTTATTCCACCGATTTTGCAAACACTTTGCAACACGTAAGCGTTCGCGCCCCATACACGTGAAAGGTATCAAAACGAGCGGCTTGCCTATGGCAACAGCGGTCTCCGAACTCGCAAAGTTTCACCGCACCGTCTGGCTACGAATCGACTTTAAACGGTAAAATTTCGGTCCCATTGGAAATGCATTGCAATTTAGAGTGTAGCAGCTGAAATAATCTTTTTTCCCCTACCTTGGGTGAATTGCGAGTGTGATCTCAATTTTGGACGTAGAAATAAAACAAACACATCAAAACTATGACACGGCTGTCAGCCCGCTCACAAAAGAAAAATAAATGGAATTGGACATTTCTATCTCAACTGACGACCATTTGTTTGAAGGTTCTCCTCCCCATTGACCGCCATGCAATCGCACCCTAGAAATCAAATTTTTCACACTATTTTTTAGCCTTCTGTTCCGATCGCCGAAGGAGTGCCACAATATCGCACGAATGCCACAATACCGCACACAACCCTTCGCCTACTCATTGTAGTGCTTCTGTGCGCGTCACAACGCTTCATCTCGTATAGTTTTCTTTTAATCAACGTGACAATGCAGTCATGTAAAGAAAATTCAGAATATGCAAGTCATTGTGCTCATGGCTGATTGGTTCAGGCTTAACAGCTGTGAGGCTCAGGGCTCATGGCTCAGCTGACCTGCCAATGACATCATCCACTTAACCCATCATTGCCCATCACTGTGTTGCAGTACTGAATTGCTGGACAGCGCCCTCTGTCTTGCGGGTTGTGTCTTGCGGGTTGTGTCATTGTACTCAGTAGGGATATCCTCTTTCATTTTTCATTGGTTGATGTTGACCACCTTTCATTGGTCGATGTTGACCACTCCCCCGATCCTTAGACCACGCCCCCTTAGGCCACACCCCCTCAGTGTATCTCTTGAACCGTTTGTCGTAGAGACTTGCGGATTGTGCCATTGGTCGATGTTGACCACCTTTCATTGGTCGATGTTGACCACTCCCCCGATCATTAGACCACGCCCACTTAGGCCACACCCCCTCAGGGTATCTCTTGAACCGTTTGTCGTAGAGACTTGCGGATTGTGCCATTGTACTCGGTGTAATAGTGTAATAGTGTGTAATAGTGTAATAGTGTAATAGTGTGTAATAGTGTAATAGTGTAATAGTGTAATAGTGTGTAATAGTGTAATAGTGTAATAGTGTGTAATAGTGTAATAGTGTAATAGTGTGTAATAGTGTGTAATAGTGTAATAGTGTGTAATAGTGTAATAGTGTGTAATAGTGTGTAATAGTGTAATATTGTGTAATAGTGTAATATTGTATTAGTGTAATAGTGTAATAGTGTGTAATAGTGTAATAGTGTGTAATAGTGTAATAGTGTAATATTGTGTAATAGTGTGTAATAGTGTAATAGTGTGTAATAGTGTAATAGTGTAATAGTGTGTAATAGTGTAATAGTGTAATAGTGTGTAATAGTGTAATAGTGTAATAGTGTAATAGTGTGTAATAGTGTAATAGTGTGTAATAGTGTAATAGTGTGTAATAGTGTGTAATAGTGTAATAGTGTGTAATAGTGTAATAGTGTAATAGTGTGTAATAGTGTAATAGTGTAATAGTGTAATAGTGTGTAATAGTGTGTAATAGTGTGTAATAGTGTAATAGAGTGTAATAGTGTGTAATAGTGTAATAGTGTGTAATAGTGTAATAGTGTGTAATAGTGTAATAGTGTAATAGTGTGTAATAGTGTATTAGTGTGTAATAGTGTGTAATAGTGTAATAGTGTGTAATAGTGTAATAGTGTGTAATAGTGTAATAGTGTAATAGTGTGTAATAGTGTAATAGTGTGTAATAGTGTAATAGTGTAATAGTGTGTAATAGTGTGTAATAGTGTAATAGTGTGTAATAGTGTAATAGTGTGTAATAGTGTAATGGTGTAATAGTGTCTAATAGTGTAATAGTGTAATAGTGTGTAATAGTGTGTAATACTGTGTAATAGTGTAATAGTGTAATAGTGTAATAGTGTGTAATAGTGTAATAGTGTGTAATAGTGTGTAATAGTGTAATAGTGTGTAATAGTGTAATAGTGTGTAATAGTGTAATAGTGTAATAGTGTTATAGTGTGTAATAGTGTAATAGTGTTATAGTGTGTAATAGTGTAATAGTGTAATAGTGTGTAATAGTATGTAATAGTGTAATAGTGTGTAATAGTGTAATAGTGTAATAGTGTGTAATAGTGTAATAGTGTGTAATAGTGTAATAGTGTGTAATAGTGTAATAGTGTGTAATAGTGTGTACTAGTGTAATAGTGTGTAATAGTGTAATAGTGTAATAGTGTGTAATAGTGTATTAGTGTGTAATAGTGTGTAATAGTGTAATAGTGTGTAATAGTGTAATAGTGTAATAGTGTGTAATAGTGTAATAGTGTAATAGTGTGTAATAGTGTAATAGTGTGTAATAGTGTAATAGTGCTATGCGACTTGCGGGTTGTGTCATTGCACTCAGTAGGGATATCCTCTTTCATTGGTCTATGTTGACCACTCCCCCGATCCTTAGGCCACGCCCCCTTTTTGTATCCTTTGAACCGTTTGTCATAGAGACTCGCGAGAGACCCTCTCCCCCGTTGGCCGGCGGTGCACAGGCGTCACCCACACTTTCACAATTTCCCCCGCGCGGAATTGTCTAGTTTATATAAATGTTCAATTCCTTTTCATCACCATAAGCTGTGTAGTCATTATTTGTGATTAGACATTTCACTGTACAACTCAAATGATTAGCACAAATAAATAAGATAACTCAAACTGAGAAATGCTGTCATTTATTTATTTTACAATAAGCGGTGCAACAATACAACAAAACTATTCCCCACTTATGAGTTGAAAAAGTGTGGGTGTCACAGTGGTTTTGCATGGTTGCCTACATAGCAAAACGGTCCTGGTTTTTGAACAAGGGAGGTCTATGGGTTCATTTCCTCAAACTATAAAATGCATGCATGCTAAGTACAGTAGGTACAGTAGGTACATACTCCCCGCTATTGCCCTTGGCCAATGCACTAGCCAGTAGCATTATAACTGGAGTTGGTCTTGCTGAATGACAACAACAATCACAAGAATTATCCATCCGATGAGCCTTTGAATCTCGATGTGTGTGCTTTTACGGCCTCCTCCTTGTTTGGCTTTAGAAGTTTAGTTAGGTGGATCCTGCTGGACGTCACTCACTTCATCCTAATTGATAAATGACAGAACATGGATACAAATGATTATCATTCATGATTAGGGGTGTAACGGTACACAAAAACCACGGTACGGTACGTACCTCGGTTTTGAAGTCAAGGTTCGGTACGGGTTTTCGGTACAGTGGGGGAAAGTTTGGCTTTCCATGTTCGACTCAGGGGTGATGTAGTGTGCAGTAACTAATTGTACTTGTAGGGCTGTCAACGAATATTCTATATTGAAATTAATAATCGACTTGTACATTTTGTTTTTATAATAATAATTATATTAGATTGTGAAAAAAACAGCCCCCGGTGGGCGGTCGTAAGTGGTTAACATACTGTTGTATTCGTTCGGTACACTACACAGCCGTTCGGTACGGTATGGTACACACTGAAACGGTTCGTTTCGGTACGGATACGTACATGGCCGCCTAGTTATAGTTGAAAGTGGGGGTGCAAGATTTTTTTTATTTTTTTTGTATACCTTTTTTTTGTATTTTTTTTTTTAAACTTTCCCATCCTCCCAAAGCCCCTCCGGCCCCGTTCTCATCCGCAGCGGCAGTACCAACAACAACAACAACAACTAATTGACGCTATCAATAGCCCCAGTGAGCGCGGCGGCTGAATGAATGAATGAATGAAAACTTTATTTAACAGATTGCAGAATGGGTACAATACAGTACGGCTCAATACACACAATTGTTAAGGGGATGCAGACCAGAGAAAGACGTTTGTCTTGTTTACATCAGGGTCCATCCATACTAGCCCCTTTCGTGACTGTGCTCAGCACCGAGTGAATCCACAGTCACCTGCTCCTCAATGGGAAACCAACCTAGATTTACCATGAAGGACTGGTTCTGGCCGAACCGTTCGTTATACAAGTATCACAGAGACATTACAAAAGGTGCTCACAGTTGCACGAGGGGTTCGCACAGAGATACGGGATGGTTTGAAAGCTCGGCGTTGCTAATAAATATTTTTAATATTTCTTTATAAACTGCTCAAAGCGGCATTATTTCCGCCGTTGGGTGATCACAGCGCCTGCGCACAATCCCGTATCTCTGGATTCACTCGGTGCAGCACCGAGGCTCACCATACGAGAAATATTCAGTTTCAATCTGTTTGCGCATTTAGTATACAGTCACAGTGTTCGACTTACGTGATGATTTGCTCCATTTTGATGTAAACGCCGAAGAATAATCCTCACAATGTTATCCAATATCCAGCCTGAATTTTTCAAGGGCTTTCGAAAAAGCCGCCTCCCCCAACATGTCGTATACGTCATGCCGACAAACCGTGGCCCGTGGGCACTGGATCAAACCATTAAAGTGGGGGGTCACACAATCTTTGGAAACTTAAAAACTTGCTATTAAGTGTCATTGCGTATTATTAATTTGATTGAAATTACGTAGTTATGGTTAGATAATATTTATATATGGGGGGGGGGGGATATATCAATGATCAAAAAGTGAGGGAGCAAAGAGACAAGTTTGCTCCCCCAAGTTCAATACTGGTAGAGCACCCGCTTCGCCTGCTCCATTACGTAGGCGTCTATGGATACGTATACCTTTACACCCCTATTCATGAAGGCAATATATTTGGATTGCAATTCACTACAGCTGATCCAACACACATTCAACGGCATATGAAAACAATAATACCATATTAGATCAAATTATTGAAATACAGTAGAATAAAGGAAAGGTAATGGCACCAGGCAAATTCGGTTTGCATAATCAAACCACGGCAAAGTTCCAATGTTTTACAAAAAAAACCTTCCCCTACGATTCTGAGCCATTGCATTCCCTTGGTATAGCTAGAGAACAGGATACTCTATATCGATTGATTGATTGATTGATTGATTGATTGAAAAGTTTATTAACAGATTGCAGAATGGGTACAGTACAGTACAGCTCAATACATACAATTGTTAAGGGGATGCAGACCAGAGAAAGACTTTCGTCTTGTTTACATCAGGGTCCCCCATTTTCAATTCATCAGTGATGGCTGTTGGAATGTAGAGCTATTTACCACTTATTTTAACAGCTCCTTTAAAGGGTTAAAACAATGGAATCATAATGCTTGTTCCAGTAAAAACCCATTCTGAGTCGACCCTTGTGATTTTAACACATGGACATTTGAAGACACGTCTTCGTGGTTGTTTGTGAACAGGCATGTACTTTGACCCTGATGTAAACAAGACAAACGTCTTTCTCTGGTCTGCATCCCCTTAACAATTGTGTGTATTGAGCCGTACTGTATTGTACCCATTCTGCAATCTGTTAAATAAAGTTTTCATTCATTCATTCATTCATTCATTCATTCATTCATTCATTCATTCATTCATTCATTCATTCATTCATTCATTCATTCATTGACAGGATGACAGGCCCGGTCGCACATCACATTCAGCTGTACTGCAGTGTTTCCACTGGATCGAAGCCACGCGTCGGTCACTCCGTTACCGTTGGAGCGGGGGCATCACCATCGCTCATCTCCCTCCCGTCATCGCCCCATCAGCGCCTGTCCCGCGGGCGGCCGTCAGCTGGCTGTCACTGGACGTCCCGCTTCTTCTTGTCTCTGTCATGAATAGTTAATGCTTCGTAGCCTCATCGTCCTGATGGTACGCACTAGTATGCAGCGTCGTAGGCGCTCAAGCACAGGGAGAGTCTGCTGGCAGATGTGATGAGGGCGACCGTGTCTTCGTGTTTCCCATCACAGGCGTCATCTCAGCGCCGTGGCGATTGGTCACATTAGCGCAGCCGCAGAATAAAAAATAATTGATGAGAATATTATAATAATAATTCACTTTATTTGTATAGCACTTTTCATACAAGAGTTGCAGCTCAAAGTGCTTCACAGTAGCAAAAACATTTGCACAAAATTGGCTTATCGAGAGCAACAATGCATGAAGTGTAAAACGAGCATCAAAATAGAACGTTCAATCACAGAGTTCTTCACATTAGGATCTAACATCCCAATAGGTTTTCTCATCACACATAATATAGAGAATTTTGAAATAGACAGTAATAAAAGAGCAAAATATAGTAGCGCTACACTCCGCCCTCTCCCATCTAGATGACAGCAACACCCATGTGAGAATTCTGTCAACCTTAGTTCACCATTCAACACCACCATCCCCTCCAAATGGATCACCGAAAGGACCTCGAAATCAACCCCTCCATCTGCAATTGGATACTTGACTTCCTAACCAACAGGCCCCAGTTTGTTAGGTTAGAGACAACCTCACCTCCTCCACCCTCACCCTGAACACTGGCATCCCACACGGCTGTGTGCTGAGCCCTCTCCTCTAATCGCTCTTCACTCACAACTGTACTCCTGTACATGGCTCCTTACAGTTATCAAGTTTGCAAGTATAGGTCTGTCTGCAGGTGTTCAAATCATGCCTCAAAACACATTTATTTGCTCTGGCTTTCGGTATTTAAACCTAGACCTGCCTTTTATGTGACATATTGTATTTGTTTTTATTGTGTGCTTTTATAAAAGAAAATGTTTTTATACAGCACTTTGGTCAACGTTGTTGTTTTTAAATGTGCTTTTTAACACTAGAACAGCCATGGAGAAAATGTCACTGATTCCCGCCGGGAATATGAGAAATATGAGAAAAATAAACAGTGTAAACTATATAATTACCTCTTAATATAAAAATATGAGGTTTACCACAGGTTTGAATGACAAAAGAATAATAATAATAATAATAATAATAATAATAATAATAATAATAATAATAATAATAATAATAATAATAATAATAATAATAATAATAATAATAATAATAATAATAATAATAATAATAATAATAATAATAATAATAATAATAATAATAATAATAATAATAATAATAATAATAATAATAATAAATAATACAAATATTATAATTATTATTCATTTTTTTTGATGGAAGAGCCACACATTGACGGGCAAAGAGCCACATGTGGCTCGCGAGCCACGGGTTGGCCACCCCTGCGCTAGACCCTCGCAAAGTGCTGTGACTTTCCATATTATATATTCCATATATATGTGGAATAACGTACTAATTACATTTTCCTGAAGTCATTTTGAAATTTCAGAAACCGTGCCAGATAAAACGGGTACTTTTAGGAAAAGTCATTGAGTGACAGAGCTGGCGCTCGACCGAGTGACGAGGATACATTTATTGAAAATGCCTAGGGGTCATGTGACCCCTTGTCGGCTGTGCTAGTGATAAATAAAGTGGATTGGATTGGATTGGAGTAGCCTGATAAGAAGGAATGAAGGACTTAGAGTAGCGGTTTGTTCTCCTACGGGGCACATTATAACACTGGCCTGAGGGCATTCATGAAGTCATTGGACAGAACATGGTCAGATTGGCTTTCTAGGCCACCCGGTCCTCCCAGAGGGAGATCAAGTCTCTTTGCTGGACTCCAATTAACTAGAAGCAGACTTTCCCAAAACCGTTTAGGCTATTCGATCCTGTCCCTCACAGACAGCCCATTAAACCAGCAAATACTGTCAATGAGAACGTGCGGAGACTTTCAATGAATGTCTATTAAACATTTCTTAAAACAGAATCACAGACACGAAAAAAGTTAAATCTTTGCGTTTAAGTAAATTATTTGTTGTCCACACTCGACAACTGGCTCCGTGTTTACACTTGCGTTGAGAATGGAACATTGTTCCAAGATACTTATATGTGTTGACAATTTGAACATCCTTTCTATGTAGGCACTATTCTGCCTGAAATCATTAGTGTTTAGTATGTTAAAGTCGAAAATATTATCATCACACCATTTAACAAAGGAAACGTATGTTATGTCAGTCTTTTCATACGGAGCAGAAGCATGGACGCTGAATGAAGAGGCAAAGAGGATGATAGACTCTTTTGAAATGTGGACACTGAGGAAGATGCTGAAGATAACATGGAAGGATAAGATCAAGAATGAGGAGGTACTGAGAAGAGCGGATATGCAAGGAGGACAGCTGCTGGAGAGGTTGAAAAAGAGAAAGATGGAGTTGTGCGGGCATGTTCTGAGAGAATCCAGCGGGGAGATGTTCAAGAAGGTGGTGATGGGGAAGGTGGATGGAAAGAGAGGAAGTGGAAGACCAAGAAGAGGCTGGGTAGACGATGTCTGTGATTGGAGTGGAGTGAGAGGCGGAGTCACGGAGTTGGAGAGAAGAAGTGGGGACAGAATGGGTTGGAGAGTGATAGGCAACCTTCGGAACGAAGAAGCCACCTAATGATGATGATGAGTAGGGCACAGCCATGATCTGACCCCGAGCCCTGGAGAAGAAACAACAGGGGGTGTCATCAGAGAGTTTCACAAGATATCTGTCCTCTTAGAAGTCCTGCAGCTGTCTGTACATATATACTGTAAGTACAGTTGTTATAAGATAAGATAAGATATTCCTTTATTGATCCCCTTGGGGAAATACAACATCACAAATGGGCTGCACTATCTGATATATACTGTAACTACAGTTTTGATATGACATCACAAATGGGCTACGCACTACCCGGGGAGTTGTCAGGTGTTTTCTCATGAAAAACTGTAAAGAAAAACTGTACTTACCGTATATATATATATATATATATTTGAGGCTGTCTGGCACAAATGGTGTTTGAGGAAGGCACGCAGCATCAATCATAATAATAATCATTATTCATATTATTATTAGTATTATTATTATCATCATCATTATTATCATCATCATCATTATTCTTATTATCATCATCATCATCATCATTATTATTATTATTATTATTATTATTATTATTATTATTATTATTATTATTATTATTATTATTATTATTATTATTATTATTATTATTATTATTATTATTATTATTATTATTATTATTATTATTATTATTATTATTATTATTATTATTATTATTATTATTATTATTATTATCGTTATTATTATCATCATTATTATCATCATCATCATTATTATTATTGTTATTATTATTATCATTATTATCATCATCATCGTTATTATTATTATTATTATTCCTATTATCGTTCTTCTTCTTCTTCTTCTTCTTCTTCTTCTTCTTCTTCTTCTTCTTCTTCTTCTTCTTCTTCTTCTTCTTCTTCTTCTTCTTCTTCTTCTTCTTCTTCTTCTTCTTCTTCTTCTTCTTCTTCTTCTTCTTCTTATTATGCCCCCCTAAAGTAAAGTGTTACAGAAGAATCTAAGGAGTATTATGGACTCCACTGGCCACTTCTTCTCAGTATAGAATAAACAAATGGCTGCATTTCTACCAAAGCACTCCACAATAGAGCACAATATATTCTCTCAGCATGGGTGGCCCCAATAGGAATCAAACCCGCTAACCCTCAGAGCGCCAAGCTCCCTCCCACACTGAGCTGCATAAACTACACAAAGACCACAACTGGTTTGCTGATGAAATCCTTTCACTTGATCCAGTGAATTAGACGTCAGAGAGAGAGAGAGAGTGAAACAGACCTCGACATCCTGGCTGTAGCTGTAGCTGCTGCTGCGGCTGATGATGTAACTCTCGCTGGACTTCACCTTTGACTTTCACCTTCGAGTGAGCAGTGTCATTAACGCCTTCTATTCACTCACTTAACGGCGCTGGTCACACATGTACAGATCGGCCAGCGTGAGCGAACGCCGCTGCTCGAGGATGACTTACAAGATACATGATTGTGGTAAATGGACTGCATTTATACAGTATATATATTATATACACATTCACACACTGACGGCGGAGGTGACCATGCAAGGTGCCAACCTGCTCATCAGGAGCAGTTAGGGGGTTAAGTGTCTTGCTCAAGGACACTTCGACATGCTGCCGGGAGGAGCCGGAACCTTCTGAGTACCAGATGACTGATCTAACCTCCTGAGCCCTTGTTTTTTTATTTTTTTTTTTTATCTTTTTCACCCTCCTTTTTCCTCAAATTTTCTCCCATCCCAATGTTAGTCGTTATGCCAATTCCCAATCCCCTTCCTGGTCGCTGCGCACTTACCCCCCACAGTCGGTCTGGGAGAGTGGAGGCTATCACGTGCTTCCTCCGACACACGTCTAGCCAATCAACCGCTTCTTTTCACCTGGCAGCGCGGACTCTCACTGAGAGGGCATAGCGTGTGGAAGGATTACACTATCCCACTTAGATCCTATCCACGCTTAGCAGGCGCCCCGACCGAACTGTAGGAGTCGCTGTTTACAACGACCCGGACTCACCCCGCCAGCTTCTCCCACCCTCTAATACAGCCAATTGTATTAGTGTGAACGGCCAGCCAAGCTGGTGACAACCCTGGAGCTGTGAGCTGGATTCGAACAGGCGAATCCTAGCGTCTCCGGGGTTGGTGACGAACGCAATCTCCGCTACGCCACCTGACCGCCTCCTCCTGAGCCCTTGTAATCATTGGGACGGCAAGCCAGCATATGGCAGTTTGGGGGCCAGCGTATGACAGTTTGGGGGCCAGTGTATGTCAGTTTGGGGGCCAGTGTATGGCAGTTTGGAAGCCAGTGTATGTCAGTTTGGGGACCAGTGTATGGCAGTTTGGGGGCCAGTGTATGGCAGTTTGGTGGCCAGTGTATGTCAGTTTGGGGGCCAGTGTATGGCAGTTTGGAAGCCAGTGTATGTCAGTTTGGGAGCCAGTGTATGGCAGTTTGGGAGCCAGTGTTGTTACGTGTGCGCTTAGGTGGCATGGTGATTGGAACCCAGTTGCAGATGAAACATGATCACGAGAGCTTGAATTGAGCAGGCAGGAGACGGCGTTGTGATAATAAACAAGGTTTACTCAAAAGACAGAAAACAAAAGAAACACGACTGACACGTACACACAGGTAGCATGAAACAATGACCCAGCAAGTGTATGCTAGGCCCACAACACCTAAATACAAACACTAATTAGAGACAGAGGGTGATTGCTAACAGGACACAGGTGTGGTAGACAGAACTAACAGAGACTGAACACACAGGGGAAAACTAGAGCGATTGTACAAACTGAGACACACAAGACTAAAACACATTTATAAAACACAGACAGTAGGGACACAAGACTAACACAGTGGAAATAATGCAGACAACAAATATACCGAACATAAATGGAGGCAAATAATGTTAAACAGGGCGTGAGGGCGTGAGACCTGGCTTTAGCAGCATGCGTTTTGATCGTATTAGCTTTTGTTTGTTGTTGTTGTTGTTGTTGTTTTGTTATTGCATTGTACTTTCCTATTCAATTGACGAACAAACATCTGCTTTCTGTTTTACTCCGTGATGACAACTTACTTTTTTGAACGAGACCACATATGACTTGTTGCTTCTGTATAAAATCGTCCTCTTTGTTGATGAGATCATTCTCTTCTTTTCCATTATTCACGCCACCGCGGTGCCTTGCTCACCCCCAGCTTCTCGCTCCTCTTCTCCATTGTTCTGTTTGGTTGCCATCATCTGAAAGATATTGACCCGTTCTGTGCTCAGTATTTATATTTAATTATTTGACGAGCACCCGGCGGCTCTGAGCGTATCGAGGCGGAGAGACATGTGTTAGCTGCATAGCGTAAAATGTCGACTCATGTCACAGGTGTCAGTGCTAGTGCGTGTGAGCATGTGTGTGTCTGTGTGCATGTGTCTTAGTGTCTGTGCGTTAGGTACCTGTTTGAGCACTTGTGTATTTGTGTGTGTGTGTGTGTACCGTATGCTCATGTGCGTGTGTGTGTGTACCATATGTGTGTGTGTGTGTGCTCTCACACCTTTGTGTGTGTATGTGTACCGTATGCTTGTGTGTGTGCTCTCACACCTTATGCTCATGTGTGTGTGTGTACCGTATGTGTGTGTGTGCTCTCACACCTTTGTGTGTGTGTATGTACCGTATGCTCATACGTGTGTGTGTGTGTGTGTGTGTGTGTGTGTGTGTGTACCGTATTCTCATACGTGTGTGTACCATATGATTGTGTGTGTGTGTACCGTATGCTTGTGTGTGTGTGTGTGTGTGTGTTTTGGGCTGCGGTCCATGTGGGAAATGTGCTATATAGGTAGAGGTATTATTATTTATTATTATTATATAGTAAAAAATGTATGCATTGAAATGTCTGTAAGTCTCGTTGAGATTGAAAATTTGGTTGGTTTGCAGTGATGACGCACAACTTCCTCACGTTGACCTCACGCTCGCTGCCATTGGTTGGGGGTTAGAGGCTGAAGGTCAAATCAAATCAAGGCCTTGGCTTCAGCAGGAAACCCATGAGGTGGCTTTTTTTCTTCAAAGAGTCTTTGGCAGGTCATGCTCCTTGGATCAAAGACGATTTACATGGTTTTAAACTTCAAGGGCCTTTAGTGTCGAGGTGAAGGGGAGGAAGGAACGTGAGACCTCACGGGAGAGAAGGTCTCTCTCATACCCTGCCCTCTTTTCTCCATCCTCCAATCGCAACCGTTTATATTTACATTTAGCTGATACTGATGCAAAGCGACTTACACGTTCTGTCAGCAGGAACTCTGGCAGCTAAGGGTCAGTAAGATTGTTCATCAAACAGTGTTGAACTTGTTACACTGGCTCCAGTTTTCGAGCCAGTGTATGTCAGTTTGGGGGCCAGCATATGGCAGTTTGGGAGCCAGTGTATGTCAGTTTGGGAGCCAGTGTATGTCAGTTTGGGGGCCAGTGTATGTCAGTTTGGGAGCCAGTGTATGTCGGTTTGGGGGCCAGTGTATGGCAGTTTGGGGGCCAGTGTATGTCAGTTTGGGGGCCAGTGTATCTCAGTTTTGGGGCCAGTGTATGTCAGTTTGGGGGACAGTGTATGGCAGTTTGGGGGACAGTGTATGTCAGTTTGGGGGCCAGTGTATGGCAGTTTGGGGGCCAGTGTATCTCAGTTTGGGGGCCAGTGTATCTCAGTTTGGGGGCCAGTGTATGTCAGTTTGGGGGCCAGTGTATGGCAGTTTGGGAGCCAGTGTATGGCAGTTTGGGGGACAGTGTATGGCAGTTTGGGGGCCAGTGTCTGTCAGTTTGGGAGCCAGTGTATCTCAGTTTGGGAGCCAGTGTATGGCAGTTTGGGGGCCAGCGTATGGCAGTTTGGGAGCCAGTGTATAGCAGTTTGGGGGACAGTGTATGGCAGTTTGGGGGCCAGTGTATGTCGGTTTGGGAGCCAGTGTATGGCAGTTTGGAAGCCAGTGTATGTCAGTTTGGGGGCCAGTGTATGTCAGTTTGGGGGCCAGTGTATGTCAGTTTGGGGGCCAGTGTATGGCAGTTTGGGGGCCAGTGTATCTCAGTTTGGAGGCCAGTGTATCTCAGTTTGGGGGCCAGTGTATGTCAGTTTGGGGGCCAGTGTATTGCAGTTTGGGAGCCAGTGTATGGCAGTTTGGGGGACAGTGTATGGCAGTTTGGGGGCCAGTGTCTGTCAGTTTGGGAGCCAGTGTATGGCAGTTTGGGGGCCAGTGTCTGTCAGTTTGGGAGCCAGTGTATGGCAGTTTGGGGGCCAGTGTCTGTCAGTTTGGGAGCCAGTGTATCTCAGTTTGGGAGCCAGTGTATGGCAGTTTGGGGGCCAGCGTATGGCAGTTTGGGGGACAGTGTATGGCAGTTTGGGGGCCAGTGTCTGTCGGTTTGGGAGCCAGTGTATGGCAGTTTGGAAGCCAGTGTATGTCAGTTTGGGGGCCAGTGTATGTCAGTTTGGGGGCCAGTGTATGTCAGTTTGGGGGCCAGTGTATGTCAGTTTGGGAGCCAGTGTATGGCAGTTTGGGGGCCAGTGTATGTCAGTTTGGGGGCCAGTGTATCTCAGTTTTGGGGCCAGTGTATGTCAGTTTGGTGGCCAGTGTATGGCAGTTTGGGGGCCAGTGTATCTCAGTTTGGGGGCCAGTGTATGGCAGTTTGGGGGACAGTGTATGGCAGTTTGGGGGCCAGCGTATGGCAGTTTGGGAGCCAGTGTATAGCAGTTTGGGGGACAGTGTATGGCAGTTTGGGGGCCAGTGTATGTCGGTTTGGGAGCCAGTGTATGGCAGTTTGGAAGCCAGTGTATGTCAGTTTGGGGGCCAGTTTATGTCAGTTTGGGGGCCAGTGTATGTCAGTTTGGGGGCCAGTGTATGGCAGTTTGGGGGCCAGTGTATCTCAGTTTGGAGGCCAGTGTAACTCAGTTTGGGGGCCAGTGTATGTCAGTTTGGGGGCCAGTGTATTGCAGTTTGGGAGCCAGTGTATGTCGGTTTGGGGGCCAGTGTATGGCAGTTTGGGGGCCAGTGTATGTCAGTTTGGGGGCCAGTGTATCTCAGTTTTGGGGCCAGTGTATGTCAGTTTGGGGGACAGTGTATGGCAGTTTGGGGGACAGTGTATGTCAGTTTGGGGGCCAGTGTATGGCAGTTTGGGGGCCAGTGTATCTCAGTTTGGGGGCCAGTGTATCTCAGTTTGGGGGCCAGTGTATGTCAGTTTGGGGGCCAGTGTATGGCAGTTTGGGAGCCAGTGTATGGCAGTTTGGGGGACAGTGTATGGCAGTTTGGGGGCCAGTGTCTGTCAGTTTGGAAGCCAGTGTATCTCAGTTTGGGAGCCAGTGTATGGCAGTTTGGGGGCCAGCGTATGGCAGTTTGGGAGCCAGTGTATAGCAGTTTGGGGGACAGTGTATGGCAGTTTGGGGGCCAGTGTATGTCGGTTTGGGAGCCAGTGTATGGCAGTTTGGAAGCCAGTGTATGTCAGTTTGGGGGCCAGTGTATGTCAGTTTGGGGGCCAGTGTATGTCAGTTTGGGGGCCAGTGTATGGCAGTTTGGGGGCCAGTGTATCTCAGTTTGGAGGCCAGTGTATCTCAGTTTGGGGGCCAGTGTATGTCAGTTTGGGGGCCAGTGTATTGCAGTTTGGGAGCCAGTGTATGGCAGTTTGGGGGACAGTGTATGGCAGTTTGGGGGCCAGTGTCTGTCAGTTTGGGAGCCAGTGTATGGCAGTTTGGGGGCCAGTGTCTGTCAGTTTGGGAGCCAGTGTATGGCAGTTTGGGGGCCAGTGTCTGTCAGTTTGGGAGCCAGTGTATCTCAGTTTGGGAGCCAGTGTATGGCAGTTTGGGGGCCAGCGTATGGCAGTTTGGGGGACAGTGTATGGCAGTTTGGGGGCCAGTGTCTGTCGGTTTGGGAGCCAGTGTATGGCAGTTTGGAAGCCAGTGTATGTCAGTTTGGGGGCCAGTGTATGTCAGTTTGGGGGCCAGTGTATGTCAGTTTGGGGGCCAGTGTATGTCAGTTTGGGAGCCAGTGTATGGCAGTTTGGGGGCCAGTGTATGTCAGTTTGGGGGCCAGTGTATCTCAGTTTTGGGGCCAGTGTATGTCAGTTTGGGGGCCAGTGTATGGCAGTTTGGGGGCCAGTGTATCTCAGTTTGGGGGCCAGTGTATGGCAGTTTGGGGGACAGTGTATGGCAGTTTGGGGGCCAGCGTATGGCAGTTTGGGAGCCAGTGTATAGCAGTTTGGGGGACAGTGTATGGCAGTTTGGGGGCCAGTGTATGTCGGTTTGGGAGCCAGTGTATGGCAGTTTGGAAGCCAGTGTATGTCAGTTTGGGGGCCAGTTTATGTCAGTTTGGGGGCCAGTGTATGTCAGTTTGGGGGCCAGTGTATGGCAGTTTGGGGGCCAGTGTATCTCAGTTTGGAGGCCAGTGTATCTCAGTTTGGGGGCCAGTGTATGTCAGTTTGGGGGCCAGTGTATTGCAGTTTGGGAGCCAGTGTATGGAAGTTTGGGGGACAGTGTATGGCAGTTTGGGGGCCAGTGTCTGTCAGTTTGGGAGCCAGTGTATCTCAGTTTGGGAGCCAGTGTATGGCAGTTTGGGGGCCAGCGTATGGCAGTTTGGGAGCCAGTGTATGGCAGTTTGGGGGACAGTGTATGGCAGTTTGGGGGCCAGTGTCTGTCGGTTTGGGAGCCAGTGTATGGCAGTTTGGAAGCCAGTGTATGTCAGTTTGGGGGCCAGTGTATGTCAGTTTGGGGGCTAGTGTATGTCAGTTTGGGGGCCAGTGTATGTCAGTTTGGGAGCCAGTGTATGTCAGTTTGGGGGCCAGCGTATGTCAGTTTGGGAGCCAGCGTATTGCAGTTTGGGAGCCAGTGTATTTGGGAGTCAGTTTGGGAGCCAGTGTATGTCAGTTTGGGAGCCAGTGTATGTCAGTTTGTGAGCCAGTGTATGTCAGTTTGGGAGCCAGTGTATGTCAGTTTGGGGGCCAGTGTATGTCAGTTTGGGAGCCAGTGTATGTCAGTTTGGGAGCCAGTGTATGGCAGTTTGGGGGCCAGTGTATGGCAGTTTGGGGGACAGTGTATGGCAGTTTGGGGGCCAGTGTATGGCAGTTTGGGGGCCAGTGTATGGCAGTTTGGGGGCCAGTGTATGGCAGTTTGGGGGCCAGTGTATGGCAGTTTGGGGGCCAGTGTATGGCAGTTTGGGGGCCAGTGTATGGCAGTTTGGGGGCCAGTGTATGGCAGTTTGGGGGCCAGTGTATCTCAGTTTGGGAACCAGTGTATGGCAGTTTGGGGGCCAGTGGATGGCAGTTTGGGGGCCAGTGGATGGCAGTTTGGGGGCCAGTGTATGTCAGTTTGGGGGCCAGTGTATGGCAGTTTGGGAGCCAGTGTATGGCAGTTTGGGAGCCAGTGTCTGTCAGTTTGGGGGACAGTGTATGTCAGTTTGGGAGCCAGTGTATGGCAGTTTGGGAGCCAGTGTATGTCAGTTTGGGGGCCAGTGTATGTCAGTTTGGGGGCCAGTGTATCTCAGTTTGGGAACCAGTGTATGGCAGTTTGGGGGCCAGTGGATGGCAGTTTGGGGGCCAGTGGATGGCAGTTTGGGGGCCAGTGGATGGCAGTTTGGGGGCCAGTGTATGGCAGTTTGGGGGCCAGTGTATGGCAGTTTGGGGGCCAGTGTATGGCAGTTTGGGGGCCAGTGTATGTCAGTTTGGGGGCCAGTGTATGGCAGTTTGGGGGCCAGTGTATGGCAGCTCAGGAGTCAGGGAGCACTTTGCAGCTCAGGGAGATCTCTTTTTCCGGCTGTGTATCATATTGCGTATCTGCAGTTCTTTAAACAGGATCAATTTCACCCCCCCCCCCCCCCCCCCCCCCCCAATTCTGTATCCCTGTTGTTGTGCATCCAATTGATTCCAAACTGTCTATCCTGACTGTGTACTGGACCTCTGCAGACCGCACAGCCAGGCTGAGGGGAAGCTGTGAGGATAAACTGATGCTAATCTAGACAGAGGGAAGACAGGGGTGGGGGTCGGGGGAGCTAGTGTGCACTCTCTCTCTCTCTCTCACCCTCACTCTCTCTCTCACTCTCTCTCTCTCTCTCTCTCTCTCTCTCACCCTCACTCTCTCTCT
>NC_140181.1:14668677-14711177 GCF_963971535.1 Notolepis coatsorum
AACGGCCCCGCTGAGCGGTTACCCTGAGTGATGAAGGGTTCTTTCAAGGACCGTCTCGTGACCAAAGGCTGGTTGTTGACAGCCATGCTTTGATTGATTGATTGATTGAAAGTTTATTAACAGATTGCAGAATGGGTACAGTACAGTACAGCTCAATACATACAATTGTTAAGGGGATGCAGACCAGAGAAAGACTTTCGTCTTGTTTACATCAGGGTCCCCCATTTTTTATTCATCCTAACATATATGACATACATGACATACAGATAGACAGTACTGCTACATCTATACATTTATGACATATCAGATTTGCAAATACAGTACTGTTTGTGGTAGAATTTGACGTAGAAACTGTACATTGGAGGAGGTTGGGTGGGTGGGGTGGGGTTGGGTGGGTGGGGGCTGTACATTGGAGGTGGGGGGGGGGTTTGGGTAGGGGGGGGGACACTGTACACTGTACATTGGAATACTGACAAAGCCATACTTGGTAATTTACTGTACAACTGGGTTAGGACATTTGTAGGGGCCAGTTTCGAATTGCAGTCTCCCGTAGGTGTTCTTTGAGAGTATTTTTGAAAGTGGGTAGTGATTCACATTCCTTTACAGCTTTGGGTAGGGCGTTCCACATTGATGTGGCATAATTGGGAACGTGTTTAGTCCCTTGTTTGAGCAGAATCTGGGTTTAACATGATTTGTGGAGCTCCCTCTGGTGTTGTGATCGTGGATTCCCCAAGGCGATCAATAAAGGAATATCTTATCTTATCTTATCTTATCTTATTCACTGACCTTTGGGAAGTATTTTGACAGCAGTGCATCATGGGGCTGGTGGCTTTGGTTTGCGTGCCGGGTTCCAATTGTCAAGCCTTTGGTTGGTTGCAGTGATGACTGTCGTGGAATAATAGATAATGTGAGCAGCAAGTAACAATTTCTGAGTCCAAGTTGAATAAAAATTTGATAGATTTATTCCTCATATGGCCATACAAGGAAATACTCAGTTCACAATCAGAAAACGACGAAACGTTGTAACACAAAATGTCTGACCGAGAAGTGAGAACGAGGTCTCATTCAACGTACAATTAATACATGAAAAATGATGTAGGAGAATGGAAAATAACAAGAAAAGGACAAGATGGTGGTTAGAATAATCAATACTACGACTATGTTATGGCTATACTGGAAGGAAAACAGAGCAGTTCCCACACAGCTATGTTATGGCTCTGAAGAAACACACATCGTGTGACCCACAGCATATGGCCTCTATAGATAGAATACTTATTGTAATACAGCCTGTATAATGACATGTATAATGATGACATAAACATTTTCCACCACATGACGCACAACTTCTTCACGTTGACCTCACGCTCGCTGCCATTGGTTGGGGGTTAGAGGCCGACGGTCAAATCAAATCAAGGCCTTGGCTTCAGCAGGAAACCCATGAGGTGGCTTTTTTTCTTCAAAGAGTCTTTGGCAGGTCATGCTCCTTGGATCAAAAACGATTTACATGGTTTTAAAACTTCAAGGGCCTTTAGTGTCGAGGTGAAGGGGAGGAAGGAACGTGAGACCTCACGGGAGAGAAGGTCTCTCTCATACCCTGCCCTCTTTTCTCGATCCTCCAATCGCAACCGTTTTTACATTTAGCTGACACTGATGCAAAGCGACTTACACGTTCTGTCAGCAGGAACTCTGGCAGCTAAGGGTCAGTAAGATTGTTCATCAAACAGTGTTGAACTTGAGTGCTACAGTCTTGAGTGCATAGTAGTATAGATATATTAGCATATGTACAGTCGTCGTCCCCCCCCCCCCCCCCCCCCCCCACCTACCCAACCTTCTCCAATGTACAGTTTCTACGTCAAATGTATACTCTCTTTTCTGGACTCTTTTCGTATCACAAACAGTAGTGTATTTGCAAATCTGGTATGTCATAAATGTATAGATGGAGCAGTACTGTCTATCTGTATGTCATGTATGTCATATATGTTATGATGAATTGAAAATGGGGGACCCTGATGTAAACAAGATGCAAGTCTTTCTCTGGTCTGCATCCCCCTTAACAATTGTATGTATTGAGCTGTACTGTACTGTACCCATTTTGCAATCTGTTAATAAAGTTTTCAATCAATCAATCAAGTATAGACATATGAGCATATAGATAGTAGTATAGATATATGAGCATATAGATAGTAGTATAGACATATGAGCATATAGATAGTAGTATAGACATATGAGCATAGTTAATAGATAGTAGTATAGACATATGAGCATATAGATAGTAGTATAGACATATGAGCATAGTTAATAGATAGTAGTATAGACATATGAGCATATAGATAGTAGTACGAGCATAGTTAGTAAATAGTACGTAGTATATACATATTAGCATAGTAGGTAGTAGTATAGACATATTAGTATAGTAGGTAGTAGTATAGACATATTAGCATAGACATATTAGCATAGTAGGTAGTAGTATAGACATGTTAGCATAGTAGATAGTAGTATAGACTTATTAGCATAGACATATTAGCATAGTAGGTAGTAGTATAGACATGTTAGCATAGACATATTAGCATAGTAGATAGTAGTATAGACTTATTAGCATAGTAGGTAGTAGTATAGACATATTAGCATAGTAGGTAGTAGTATAGACATATTAGTATAGTAGGTAGTAGTATAGACATATTAGCATAGTAGGGTGTAGACAGTATAGACATATTAGTATAGTAAGTAGTAGTATAGACATATTAGCATAGTAGGTAGTAGTTTAGACATATTAGCATAGTAGGTAGTAGTATAGACATATTAGCATAGTAGGTATAGACATATTAGCATAGTAGGTAGTAGTATAGACATATTAGCATAGTAGGTATAGACATATTAGCATAGTAGTATAGACATTTTAATTTCAAACCTTTATTTAAACTCGAAAGGCAAGTGAGGTTTCCCTCATTTACAGTCACGTCGAGTATACATACAGAGTTAAGCAAAACATACAGAGGTAAGCTAGAAAAAGGCATATAAAATCACACAGCATATACAATCATAACAATTAAATGACCAGTCCATTTATACTGTAAAAACTTAAATTAATAGCCCTGGGTTTTATCTGCTTCAATCACTGAACTCACCCTTCTTTTATTTGAGACCGGCGTCTCCATGCTCTCTCCTTTTTGCACAAAAGTCTTTGCTCGGCAAAGATGGGAACTATCATTTTGTTTATTTAAACCAGTATGAATATTAATTGTATGACATGTAGCGGCATTAACCCTTCACTGCACCAGATTCCCATGGGGGTGCGTAGATGACTGATGGGACTCAGCGGCCGGTGCTCTTTCCATTAGTGCTGATGATGGGAACATGTTAAATGATGAACATTAAATATAGATGTTGGCG
The DNA here is from genome assembly GCF_963971535.1 of Notolepis coatsorum. Classification (NCBI taxonomy): domain Eukaryota; kingdom Metazoa; phylum Chordata; class Actinopteri; order Aulopiformes; family Paralepididae; genus Notolepis; species Notolepis coatsorum. The sequence goes on from NC_140181.1 coordinate 14,672,068, forward strand.
ACACGGTGCTCAGAAGGTGAAGCCTCGTAACATGGACATGCAAATGACTGGCTGGTTCTTAGGTTTCCTCCAGCCTCCTTTGATGCTTCCAGCACCTGGAACGCCCTCCAACTGACTCTGAAGCTGAAGGTTCTTCCTTCTCTTGCTGCATTTAAAAAGTATGATCTCTGACCACTGTCAACACTCAACACAGTAACTGTGTCTGTAACTGTAACTGTCTGTTATGTTATGATATGATACATTTATTTATATATATTATATAACCAATAGTTACCTCGGCCCGGGGCGGCCTGTCTTAGCTGATGGTTTATTGTTTATTCTTATCCATTGTGCCTATATAGTTCAAATTTTGTTTTATTTTCACATATAAGGTACATGTACATTACAGTGAAATGCTTGCCTTCTCAGATTGTGCTTCATACAGTAAAAAAAAAAGTTAAAAGAATAAAGACCAAACACTATACATAATATATACAATATACAAAACTAAAGTACAAAATGCAACAAATGCAAAAATTAGATAGAGATGGGTAGAGATGTCGTGCACATCTTTTAGTAATAAATAGATAAGTATGAAAGTACGATACGTATGCAATTGCAGATAAACTGTGTCTTACGAGTTGAAATAAAGGTTTGAAGTGAACATTTTATGACATAATGTGCATTAACCCTTTCACTACCACACTACCAAAGGGTTAACCCTTTCACTGCGACAATACCCTTTCACTGCCACACGACAAAGGTTAACCATCTGTAGTGTCAACTAAGTCAAGTCAAGAGTTTTATTTGTCACGGCATACAAGCATACAGTGAAATGCGGGGGGTCATGCCCGCAGCGATTGTGCAATAATACAAGTAATAAGAAAAGTAATAAGGATAAGACATAACAGGTATAATGTACATAACATTTACAAAAAGCATGGTAAGACATGCTAAGGGCCTGTGCAATACAATGTTAGCTACGGATGAGGCACTGGGTCTTATGTACACTACTATACAATGCTATACTATACAATCTACAGTTATACTATGTGTCCTTATGCTAACTTGCTATATCCATCTGTTTACTATACAAGAACCACTCCCGTTCTTTTTTTTTTTTAAGTGACCTTTTCATTGTGTAAAGTGACCGTTGAGTGTGAGCGTGTGCAGCATGTGTGTGTGTGTTCATGCTAAAGTAACTGTTAGTGTGTGAGCGTATACAGTGTGTGTGTTATGTGTGTGCTCATGTGTGCTTGTGCGTGGAGAGTTCAGTGTTCAAGACTCTGATGGCCTGGGGGAAGAAGCTGAGCCGAAGTCTCTCTGTCCTAGTTGCTGGTGTTCCCAGGCGTTTGCCTGACCGCAGCAGCTTGAACAGGCTGTTGTTGGGGTGGTGAGGGTCTTTCATTATTCTGCAGGCTCTGGATTTGCACCTCTTGTTATATAAGACCTGCAGGGGTGGTAGTGCAATACCCGTAGTACGCTCAGCTGAGCGCACCACTCTCTGTAGGGCCTTCTTGTCCTGTGCCTTGCTGTTTCCATACCAGGCAGTGATGTTTCCAGTCAAGATGCTCTCTACAGCTCCGGAGTAGAAGGACTGGAGTATCTTCCGCGATACTCTGAACTTCCTTAACTGTCTCAGGTGGTAGAGGCGCTGCTTCGCCTTCTTTACGACTATGTCTATGTGTGTTGTCCATGTCAGGTCTTCTGAGATGTGGACCCCCAGTGTGCGGTAGTGAAGGGGTTAACCTTATGTAGTGTGGTAGTGAAAGGGTTAAAAGTACAGTCAATGGCAACCAGATAAACAATTGAGCCTTTATTTGTCAAAACACGTAAAACCTCCCACTTTGATTTGGGACAGGGGTAGGGATGCCCGATCGATCGGCCAGCGATCGGTATCGGACGATATTCAGTATAAATATGAGATCGGTGAATTCCGATAATGCTTTATTTTCTGCTTTTTTATCTGCAGATATACCCTGCTGAGGGCATGCTGAATGTGATTTGACCAAAGCAGAGTATACACACAGACAGTGGAGCTGTTTGCAGATAGCGAGCATTTTGACTTGTTGCGTGGTGGCGATGTCTCGCAGATAATACAACTACAAGTATAATTATATAATATATATATTTTATAAAAAAAAATAAAAAGATTATTATTTTTTTTTATAAATTAATAAAACCAAAAACGATCAGTATCGGTATCGGCCGATATGGCTCATAGACGATCGGTGATCGGTATCGGTGGCAAAAAACGTGATCGGGGCATCCCTAGACAGGGGTCTATTTGGGAATATAGTTTTACGGTATATAATGTTTTATATATAGAATTTCGGTTATAAATCCGGCTCTGGCCCAGGAATGCAGCGATGGGGCAGACCCTGTACCAGGCTCAAGACAGAAGGCTCTGGAAGGGTTGGCCTTGTTTCTTTTGGGGCCCAATCTAAACTCTAATGATAACACGTCTTTCTTTGCTAATGTGGCACCAAGCTGCTTTTCTCAGCATCTGCTGATGATTGCCTTCTCCAGAAAGTGAACACAAGTCGCCTGTCCCTTCTCGGAAAAACCCAATTAAATATCCATTTACCTGAGAGTCCCTGGTAAACAATGCAGACATTACGTCAATAGACTGCTAGGAGTGAGGAAAAACACATCACCTTTTCTGTTGTGTGAAACAGGCCGTCCTGGAAAACCTCTCCTAGGCCTAACAAAAATAATGGTTTGGTTCCGGTTGCCGACCGACCCTGCCGATTTAGGTGCGACCCAATTTATTTTATGAGTTTAAAATATATATATATATATAAAAAAAAAAAGAATAAAAAAAAAAAGATTATCTTTTTTTTACAATAAAGTTTCATACAAATCTTAGTCAAACCTTTAGTATTATGGATATTAAACATGCTGGCAGAGTACATGCATCCATGTTGTTGTGAAGATTTTAATTAAATAAAGAAATTCCCTATTCCATCCGTGAAAAAAAAAAAAAAAAAAAAAAAAATCCCTACCTACCCATGGCCTTAACTGACAACCAACAGGAACCAAACAATATTTTTTGTTATGCCCTATCCCCTCTGGCGAAGATGATATGAGGAGCGCCTTCAGCCATAGACTCATATTCTCAATGATATTCCTAAATGTACATTTATATGTATTGATTAGATTAGATTAGATTCAAATGTATTGTCATCGATCAAACAGCACACGTTACACGTATAGCCTACAGTATAACGAAAATAAGTTTGGCATCCAACCAGAGTGCAATAGTAACATACAATGTACAGGTGATTATACTGGGTATAAAATGTATAAATTAGTACTACTGAGGGGAGCATGTCTATGTTCCCCGGGGTCCTATGTTCCCCGGGTTCTATGTTCCCCGGTTGCGATAAAAAGGGTCCTATGTTCCCCGGGTTCTATGTTCCCCGCTCCCGAAAAAACGACCGAGTTGTGTGAGGGCCGACCATGTCAGCTTGCTTCATTTCTCTGTCATTACGGTAGTGTTCTCAAACGTACACGTCGTGACTAAAAAAGCTGTGTGAGGGTGTAGATAGATGGTGCAACATGTGTAATTGTGTACGTGTGTGTGTGTGTGTGTGTGTGTGTGTGTGTGTGTGTGTGTGTGTGTGTGTGTGTGTGTGTGTGTGTGTGTGTGTGTGTGTGTGTGTGTGTGTGTGTGTGTGTGTGTGTGTGTGTGTGTGTGTTGTGGATGTAACAGTACTGTATATCTACTCCAGTGCCGTCTGACAGATATCGGCCATCAGACGCTGCATGCTTGTTGCGTGTAACAGAGATGTATGTTATTTAGTTAGGCCTACTGGACATTTTCGTTGACATAAGTAGATTTTTCGTTTTTGTCTATTTATTAAGTTAATATAACGCGTGTTTCGAACGTTTTTGAGGTTGTTAAATACACGCTTTTGATTTCTTTAAGTGGCGAGTGACGTCTTTTTCGTTGTCCGTTGTTCGTTGGAGAATATTACTTCAGAATTTTACTTTAGAAACTACCGCCACCTAAAACATCCTTATTATACGTTGTTTTATCCATATAGGCAGTAGCGCTTTGAAGGTATAATAACTTCGGTGGACAGCGCCTTGGTGCTGAAGTGTCATTCAAACTATCCTTACTTAAATGTGACTGTGACGGGCGACGACGGCACCACACATGTGAACAGTAACGATGCAATTAATTAATGTCTTGGTGTGATTAGTATAGTATATGCCCAATGTCATGCGTCTTCTTGAAGCGGATTCAGCTTGTTTTGCTCCGATTTGATGTCAGTTTAAAACCCGTCTACTCCTATGGCATATTTAATTCCGCCTGGATCTTTATTCTTTTCTTTTTATTGTGCGCTGTAGTAGCATTGTCAAAGAGTAATTGCTTTTGCCCTTTTCCCTTTGTAACTTCATCCTTTATCTTTCAATATCTTATTTGACGTTACTGTACGATATAAGTGTGTATTAAAAGACGGAGCTGTTAATGCGTATTGAAGGTTTGTGTCCCCGGGCGGGCAAGCTATATTCACGTATTCACGTAACTCGCATATATCCTCAACTATCCACAACATCACGTAACTCGCATGCGGGGAACATAGGACCCTTATTTCAGCGGGGAACATAGGACCCTTATTTCAGCGGGGAACATGGGACCCTTATTTTGTTCAGGAGCGTTCAGGAGCGGGCGGGACCGGGGAGCATAGAACCTTTATTTCGGGAGGGGGGAACATAGGACCTTTTTTTTTTTTTAAGCAGGAAACATAGAACCCGGGGAACATAGGACCCGGGGAACATAGCGATGACCCCCTACTGAGTAATAGTGCTAATCAGATGTATCATGTATGTACAGAGTTGTAGTATGTACAGTGATACAGGTATAAAGACACTATGGTAGTAAGTCATACTGGTCACCACTGCACCACTGTGCTAACCACTGCACCACTGTGCTAACCACTGCACCACTGTGCTAACCACTGCACCACTGTGCTAACCACTGTACCACTGTGCTAACCACTGCACCACCATGCTACCACTGCACCACTGTGCTAACCACCGTGCTAACCACTGTACCACCGTGCTAACCACCGTGCTAACCACCGTGCTAACCACTGCACCACCGTGCTAACCACTGCACCACTGTGCTAACCACCGTGCTAACCACTGCACCACTGTGCTAACCACCGTGCTAACCACTGCACCACTGTGCTAACCACCGTGCTAACCGCTGCACCACTGTGCTAACCACCGTGCTAACCACTGCACGGGAGCATGTCTATGTTCCCCGGGTCCTATGTTCCCCGATTGATTGATTGATTGATTGATTGATTGATTGATTGATTGATTGAACATTTTAGACCACCAGCCCTGATTCCAAACTCTAACCTTAACCAACTTCGAAAGAGGGCCTAAGCTTAACCAGTTCGAAACAAGGCGGACATTAATAATGAATAAAATAATAAAGATTAATAAAAATTTCAATAAATGTATCAATCAATCGGGGAACATAGGACCCAGGGAACATAGGGATGATCCCCACTGCCCCACTGTGCTAACCACTGCACCACTGTGCTAACCACCGTGCTAACCACTGCACCACCGTGCTAACCACTGCACCACTGGGGCGACAGTGACTCGGGTCGACAGTGGGTCATGAGGTAGAGCAGTCGTCTGGTAATCCGGAGGTTCCCGGTTAGATTCCCGCTCCTCCTTGAGCAAGACACTTAACCCCTAACTGCTCCTGATGAGCAGGTTGCCACCTTGCATGGTTGCCTCCGCCGTCGGTGTGTGAATGTGTGAGTGAATGGGTAGAATGTGATAAACAAATTGTAAAGCTCTTTGGATAAAAGCGCTATATAAATGCAGCCATTTACCATTTGCCATTTACCACCGGGCTAACCACGGCACCACTGTGCGTCCATGGTAACAGACCCTCATATAACCACATCTGTATTAGAGGAGATAGTGGTGCTTAAAAGAGGCCTATACTATTGAATGGAGGTGGATGCTCTGCAATCCCACCCTCATATAGCCTACTGTATACTCAGTGGATAAAACACTGACATGTTCCTGGTATTGGGTTCTCTTTCCACAATCCATTATAGTACTATTATTGTATATATCATATACTATATATCTCATATCACATTATATATGTGCTGTATACACTATTATGTACTATATACTATTATATATACTATTATATACTGCAGGTATAATATACTGTAATGTGTACTGTAATGTGTACTATATGTATGTATTATGTATGTATGTAAATAATATTTTTTTTTTTTAAACATAAGTCTTCAGGGGTAAGTAGGTAGGTATTTATTTAGTCAACAAACATATACAGATCACATGAGTATTTGCTTTGTCAGGGATAGAAACGAAAAGCAGAGACTTATTTCCATCGTTGTCCCTGGAGTCAAGGATGCTTGATTCATACACACACAACTCATTACAGTAATATTTCACAATCATTACATTTGATAGTAATAATGGCACACAATCATTCATTAATACAAACATGCGCATTTGTTGAGACATGTTTAACTAGCCTTGAGACATAAAGGGCCTAGTGCTTCTCCCTAGCCCTTTTCGGACAATTGGACAATGCTGCAATAGCAGCTGGTAAAAACGTTGGTGATTTATGGAATGACCGTTGTTACTGTATGTGTCCAAAGCCAGAAATAAAAAATAACTGTCAACAACAAAAACCTCTTGCATTGAACAACGTTAACAAAACTTCGCCAACCGGCTAAATCAAAGAACAAACAACAAATGAACCACTTCGGTCCGCTGTTCATTTGCGGCTGCTGTGGATGAAAATAATTGCATCATCCACCGCTGATGGCTTCAGCGCTGTTCCCCTCTCCTCGAGCGTTCTCCCTGCGGTAAAAAATGCTTTGAAAATGCAGCTTTCCCAGACGCATTGGGAACTTTTCAAAAGCTCTCCCTTTACTATTTTATCTGTTAGCTTATCCATCTTGACTCAGACACGAGGCTCCCACTCTCTGATCTGATGACAGCACTACGTTATGTTACGGCGCTAAAAAGAAAGTGAAAGCAGCCGTTTGTTTTGGCAAATTCTTCTGCTCTGTGCGACAATAAATAAATGAATGATGATATGTAATTTAAAACCAAAACGAAGGCCTCAGTATGAGTTTAAGACGTGAACATGGTCACGTTTGTTGAATAATAAAAAGTATCAGTATCACAATATGATAATCAGTATCACGATATGATAATCAGTATCATGATATTACCATCAGTATCACAATATGATAATCAGTATCACGATATGATAATCAGTATCATGATATTACCATCAGTATCACAATATGATAATCAGTATCACGATATGATAATCAGTATCATGATATTACCATCAGTATCACAATATGATAATCAGTATCCCGATATGCTAATCAGTATCATGATATTACCATCTGTATCACAATGTGATAATCAGTATCATGATATTACCATCCGTATCACAATATGATAATCAGTATCATGATATGCTTATCAGTATCATGATATTACCATCTGTATCACAATGTGATAATCAGTATCATGATATGACCATCAGTATCATGATATGACCATCAGTATCATGATATGACCATCAGTATCATGATATGACCATCAGTATCATGGTGTAAGATGATATTACCATCAGTACCATGGTGTAAGTCAAGATGATTGATTGATTGATTATGATAATTGTAATGATAAAAGAGTTGTGAAAATACCCTGATATCACCATCAGGATCATGATATTACCATCAGTATCATGCTAAATGGTAAATGGTGCATTTATATAGTGCTTTTATCCAAAGCGCTTTACAATTGTTTTTCCTCACATTTCACCCATTCACACACACATTCACACACTGATGGCAGAGGCAACCATGAAAGGTGCCGACCTTGATGATATTACCATCAGTGTCATGATATCACCATCAGTATCATGATATCACCATCAGTATCATGATATCACCATCAGGGTCACGATATCACCATCAGTATCATGATATTACCATCAGTGTCATGATATCACCATCAGAATCATGATATCACCATCAGTATCATGAGATCACCATCAGGGTCACGATATTTCCATCAGTATCATGGTGTAAATTTGATTGCTTGGAGCTTGAAAAGTCAGCCTTTTTTTATTTTGATCTTCTTTTAAAACGGCTGTAGATCGCGACGGCGTTGTAAACGAGGGGAAACCTCTGCTGCCTTCTTCGAGGAAAAGAGAAAAACATTATAGTCGTACAACTTCCACCCACGCAGGGAGGAGGCACGTCGTCGACTTAAACTTCCGGGCGATGAAAGTTACTGGGATGGAAAATGAGGTTAATGTATTTTTACCGCACCGGGAAGCAACCTGTCTGTTTTATTGTGATACCTTTGGAAATTAAAAGTACGGCACAGAGGCGTGCAGGGAGGCGTGGGCCACGTCCATAAAACTCCTCCACCCTTGTAGGAAAAAATAAAAGCGCTGTACCTTGACCGTCTGGAAGTATATCCCACACACCACCTGCTTTAATAAGGGTCTCACCTGAATCCCTTCATTATGGCGCCTCTAACCGCCGTCTATTTATAGAGAGTGTATTTATCATATTCAATTACTTTGCCCCCCTCCTTGCTCTATATGAAAAATCCATATCGCTCCTCCGTAGTGAATACAATCTTGATAGCTCTTTATTTGGTGAAAGTAATTTGTTACGGAGTGACGTAGCTTAATCCGCGATGCGCGGTTGATTCTGAAGAAGAAGAGACGCCTGGATGTAGGTCAGGTTGCTACTATACTACTATCTATCGTGCTAATATGTCTATACTACTATACTGATACTACTACCTATCGTGCTAATATGTCTATACTACTATACTTACAGTATACTAAATGGTAAATGGCTGCATTTATATAGCGCTTTTATACAAAGCGCTTTACAATTTGTTCCTCACATTTTACCCATTCACTCACACATTCACACACCGACGGCAGAGGCGACCATGCAAGGTGTCGACCTGCTCATCAGGAGCAATTAGGGGTTAAGTGTCTTGCTCACGGACACTTCGACATGCTGCTCGGGAGGAGCGGGAATCGAACTGGGAACCTCTGGATTACCAGACGACTGCTCTACCTCCAAAGCCACTGTTGCCCCATACATACTACTACCTATCATGCTAATATGTCTATACTACTATACATATACTACTACCTATCATGCTAATATGTCTATACTACATTACATTACATTTGACATTTTGTCATTTAGCTGACGCTTTTATCCAAAGCGACCTACAAGTTCTGTACGACAAGTCATCAGGAAGGACACAACTCAAATCAGCTGAGTAACAATGTTCATCAAAGTGTTGCGTGTTACACTGTAGGTTAGTTTATTAGGACAAGTGCATGACAGTAAGGTTAGTTAGGGTTCTATTTTTTTTTTATTACTTGAAGCAGATTCGTGCAGCAATGGGGAGCCAGTGCAGGTCCCTAAGAAGTGGGGTGCATGGGCAGACTTCGGTAGGTTTGAGATCAGGCGGGCCGCTGCGTTCTGTATGAGTTGAAGAGGCTTGGTGGCAGTGGCCGGGAGGCCAGCAAGCAGTGCGTTGTAGTAGTTGAGGTGGGAGATGACTGTGATGAGTTGGGTGGCTTCTTTTCTCAGGAAGGGGCGGATCCTTCTGACGTTGCTCAGGAGGAATCTGCAGGTTCTGGTTGTTTAGTGTAGAGGGAGAAGAGAAGGGGTCCAAGGACTGAGCCCTGGGGGAGACCCGTCCGCAGGGGGAGACTGGGTCCCTCTCCATGACACTTGGTAGGAGCGGTCCTTGAAGTATGATGTCAGCCATGTCAGCGCAGAACCAGCCACTCTAGGATAGTATTAGCCATATTAGGATAGTACACAGTAAATCTTGCAGTGTCAAATTAACACTATTCCCGAGTGTATTTGTTCCCAACTACAATTAGTGTTAAATTGACTCTTGCTTATAGCAAGTGTTACGTTTTTACTCTATTTAGAGTTAATTTAACTCTTACAAGAGCAAGAGTCAATTTAACACTAATTGTAGTTGGGAACAAATACACTCGGGAATAGTGTTAATTTGACACTGTAAGATTTACTGTGTACTATCCTAATATGGCTAATACTATCCTAGAGTGGCTGGTTCTGCGCTGACATGGCTGACTACTACTATCTACTATGTACTATGCTACTATACCTATACTCATGGCCGCCTAGTTATAGTTGAAAGTGGGGGTGCATTTATTTATAATTTTTTTTTTTTTTTTTTTTGACAGGCAAGGGGTGGTTTGGAGGGGGTCCGGCACGACCCCCTTCCACGGCAGATATTTTTTTCATTTAATGAACCTGTACGTGCAATTTCCTGCAATATAGAGCCTTCAATCTTGACTAATAAAGCTGCTCTTTTCACTATAAAACTCAGTTTATATTGCAGTATGATAGCCAATTACTATAATAATAATAATATTAAAAAATGGAATTAACATATTGCAGAATGGGTACAATATAGTACGGCTCAATACACACAATTGTTAAGGGGATGCAGACCAGAAAAAGACTTTTGTTTTGTTTACATCAGGGTCCCCCATTTACAATTCATAATGAATTGTAAGTAAGGGTGCAATTAACACCATGCAATCCATTATTTGTGGAGCCCGCCCTTTAAGTCTTTGAGCTATTAGGCTACTAGGGTTCTTACTTTGCGTTTTGGTGTACTGAAAAATGCTCCGATGTCTGTATTCTTTCTTTTTTCTGCCATGTTACCTGGTTGGCTGGACACACACACACACACATTTTCATTTCAGGTATTGTACCTTAAGATAATTGAACATCTTGATTTACCGTAAATCCTCAAATATAGGACGGGTCTTCTATTTACCTCAGCTGCAAAGAGCACCAGGCCTTTATTAGAGAGGCTTATATAAGAGGCAGGCCTTAATTTCTAAAAATGACACTCATGGACATAATCCCTTCATTTTCAGACTTTTATTGCATTATTATTATAATAATAAAAAAAAAAAAAAAAAATGTGGGGGGGCCCTCGTCACTAAAGGCCCACGGGCCGCGGCCGTCGTTAATCCGGCCCTGCTCGTCTGCCATCGCGAACGTTAAAATTTGCAAACGAAGTCAACGTTATCCAGCTGACGACACCACATATCTAGATATATGACAACGTTAGCTAGCGGCTAGCACTAAAGCTAACGCCAACCAGAGGGAAACTTTGTTATTATTATTATTGACCAGATGGCATTTCGGACCAGGAAACAATTTTATTGTATTGCGTGGTAGAAGTTATACCACTCAATAGTAAAGATGATGTCTAACATAATAGTTTGTTCGAACAACTGAACTTACTTAGTGGAAGATCCTGCTGTTGTGACAAAGTGTTCACGCTGCCTGCGTATCAGTTTACACCTGGAGGCTGCCTGCAGCGCTGTGAGACTGGAGTGCGCGTCCGCTCTGTCTGCTGGGGGCTGGATCAAACCATATCGGACAGGGGGGTGTCGCAGTCTTTGGAAACTTAAAAACTTGCTATTAAGTGTCATTGCGTATTATTAATTTGATTGAAATTACATAGTTATGGTTAGATAATATTTATATATGGGGGGGGGGGGGGGGGATATATCATATGGTCAAAAAGTGAGGGAGCAAAGAGACAAGTTTGCTCCCCCAAGTTCAATACTGGTAGAGCACCCGCTTCGCCTGCTCAATTACGGAGGCGCCGCTATACTACTATACTTCTTTACTATTACTATGTAGTAGGGGTGGGAATTGCCAGAGACCTCATGATACGATACTATCGCGATACTTGCGTCACGATACGATAGTATCGCGATACTAATTATATTGCGATACGCTGAGTATTGCGGACATTTTTTTTTTTATTTTTTTTTGTGATCACATTTTATTTATTACCTTTTTTCAACTGCAAAGTAAAACTTTGTCAACATGTTTTATCTAATAAAATAAAGTTCAGTCTGTTCATCTCACTTCAATCATTTGTATTGCAGAACATGGTATTTTCTCAAGCAGACAGATGTAAACACTGTAATCTGTGTTGCTGCATGTACCTGACAAACTGAACTGTTCGTATTACAGTCATATTCCAACTTAACTGAATGCACATGTGTGTGTGTGGACTACTGTACTATTACAGGTATTGAAATGAACAATGCAAAAAAAATATATATATATTTTTTTTTATGAATAATTAAATATCGATACTTGGCGTCCCTGTATCGATACAGTATCGCCACGCAAAGTATCGCGATACTACTATGTATCGATTTTTTCCCCCACCCTATATCTAATATATCTATACTACTATGCACTCAATATTGTAGCACTCAAGCTCAGCTCTGTTAGAGGAACACTATCACTTACCTTAGCCTGCCAGAGGGGAGCCCTTCCTGCTGACTTGTTGTACACAATTTGTATGTCGCTTTGGATAAAAACGTTCATCCAGATGACTAAATGTGAATGTGGGGGACTCCATGCCGAGCCATAGGAAGCAGAATGTACAGGATGCAGGTTTAATGTGATATATAAGCATTTATATCATTTTCATATGCGCTGACTAGGGGGAAATGACAATCCATTATTGATTATACCTCTTAAACGCACTTTGTGAAGGGAGAGGTGTATAGATGGTGAGGAGGAGAGACCAGCTGCAAATAGATTTCTGATCATTTGAGACATGGATTGTGGAAAGAGAACCCAATACCAGGAACATGTCAGTGTTTACAGTATATGAGGGTGGGATTGCAGAGCCTCCACCTCCATTCAATAGTATAGGCCTCCTTTAAGCACCACTATCTCCTCTAATACAGATGTGGTTATGAGGGTCTGTTACCATGGACGCACAGTGTGGTTAGTATGATGTTGCAGTGGTTAGCACGGTGGTGCAGTGGTTAGCACAGTGGTTAGCACAGTGGTGCAGTGGTTAGCACAGTGGTGCAGTGGTTAGCACAGTGGTGCAGTGGTTAGCACAGTGGTGCAGTGGTTAGCACAGTGGTGCAGTGGTTAGCACAGTGGTGCAGTGGTTAGCACGGTGGTTAGCACAGTGGTGCAGTGGTTAGCACAGTGGTGCAGTGGTTAGCACAGTGGTGCAGTGGTTAGCACAGTGGTGCAGTGGTTAGCACAGTGGTTAGCCTGGTGGTGCAGTGGTTAGCACAGTGGTTAGCACAGTGGTGCAGTGGTTAGCACAGTGGTGCAGTGGTTAGCACAGTGGTGCAGTGGTTAGCACAGTGGTGCAGTGGTTAGCACAGTGGTGCAGTGGTTAGCACAGTGGTGCAGTGGTTAGCACAGTGGTTAGCATGATGGTACAGATGTGGTTATGAGGGTCTGTTACCATGGACGCACAGTGTGGTTAGTATGATGTTGCAGTGGTTAGCACGGTGGTTAGCACAGTGGTGCAGTGGTTAGCACGGTGGTTAGCACAGTGGTGCAGTGGTTAGCACGGTGGTGCTGTGGTTAGCACGGTGGTTAGCACAGTGGTGCAGTGGTTAGCACGGTGGTTAGCACAGTGGTGCAGTGGTTAGCACGGTGGTTAGCACAGTGGTGCAGTGGTTAGCACAGTGGTGCAGTGGTTAGCACGGTGGTTAGCACAGTGGTGCAGTGGTTAGCACGGTGGTTAGCACAGTGGTGCAGTGGTTAGCACGGTGGTTAGCACAGTGGTGCAGTGGTTAGCACGGTGGTTAGCACAGTGGTGCAGTGGTTAGCACGGTGGTTAGCACAGTGGTGCAGTGGTTAGCACGGTGGTTAGCACAGTGGTGCAGTGGTTAGCACGGTGGTTAGCACGGTGGTGCAGTGGTTAGCACGGTGGTTAGCACAGTGGTGCAGTGGTTAGCACGGTGGTTAGCACAGTGGTGCAGTGGTTAGCACGGTGGTGCAGTGGTTAGCACGGTGGTGCAGTGGTTAGCACAGTGGTTAGCACAGTGGTGCAGTGGTTAGCACGGTGGTTAGCACAGTGGTGCAGTGGTTAGCACGGTGGTGCAGTGGTTAGCACAGTGGTTAGCACAGTGGTGCAGTGGTTAGCACGGTGGTTAGCACAGTGGTGCAGTGGTTAGCATGGTGGTGCAGTGGTTAGCACGGTGGTTAGCACAGTGGTGCAGTGGTTAGCACAGTGGTGCAGTGGTTAGCACAGTGGTGCAGTGGTTAGCACAGTGGTGCAGTGGTTAGCACAGTGGTGCAGTGGTTAGCACGGTGGTTAGCACAGTGGTGCAGTGGTTAGCACAGTGGTGCAGTGGTTAGCACAGTGGTGCTATTGAACCCAATGTGCAGATAATGAGACTCGGCAGACAGATCTTGTTAAAACCCAGTTTGGGTATATTTAATAATAATAGAATGGTAAGGTATTCAGGCAGGGGTCGATACACGGGGGGGAGCACTCGTACAGTCCAGGGGCGTGCGCGGGACAGGAGAGTCAGACAGGCAGGGGTCGATACACGGGTATGGAATAGTCAGCCATGGGCAGGGATCAAAACGGGTACAGGGGAGTCAGCCAGGCAGGGATCAAGATGGGTGCAGGTCCTCATACGGTCCGGGGAAAAGGCAAGGAGAGTTAGTTAGTCAGGCACGGGTCAGAGGAGCCAGAGAACCGGGTGAAGAGCCAGGTAGGATGGGAAATACGAAGTTACGATCTGGCAGCCTGGTGACATCTGGAGCAGGGTTTAAAATATTACTGACATAATTGGCCCACAGACATCAATCAGCTGCTCCGCTGACAGCAGCACACCTACACTGTGCACCTGACTTGACAAGAGAATGAGAGAGAGAGAGAGAGAGAGAGAGAGAGAGAGAGAGAGAGAGAGAGAGAGAGAGAGAGAGAGAGAGAGAGAGAGAGAGAGAGAGAGAGAGAGAGAGAGAGAGAGAGAGAGAGAGAGAGAGAGAGAGAGAGAGAGAGAGAGAGAGAGAGGGTAGCCAGGTAGGGACTGTGACAGTTGACTGATACTAGTAATATAATATGCACTTCTGTTGACTAATACTAGTAATATAAATGTATTTATGTTGACTAATACTAGTAATATAATCTAATACAAGAACCTCTGTGGCCTTGCGATTGGAATATGTGCTGAGTTTGTGTGTGAATTCCCGGCTGGATCGTAGCTCGGGCCGCTCCCCATCATAAAGGTGACAGAGGGTACAATACGCCTCCTGCCTGTGTCCGTCCAGCATGTTATATAGCTGCACATAAAGCGTAGACTAATACCATAAAGTCTAGACACCGCGGAGAGAGAAGAGCCTCCTTAATGTATAGAGGAACATTCTAAATGTGAGATTTGGGGGGCGACAGTGGTTCAGTGGTTCAGGAGGTAGAGCAGTCGTCTGGTAATCGGAAGGTTCTCGGTTCGATTCCCACTCCTGCCCGGGCAGCGTGTCGAAATGTCCTTGAGCGAGACACTTAACCCCTAATTGGTCCTGATGAGCATGGTTGGCACCTTGCATGGTTGCCTCCGCCGTGAATGTGTGAGTGAATGGGTACAATGTGAGGAACTAAATTGTAAAGCGCTTTGGATAAAAGCTGCTATATATATGCACCATTTACCATTTACCATGTTTCATTGGTTTTATGCATTTGTTTTGAAACACTCGCCAATAAGGACAATTTGGCGTCTGCAATAATATGTATCTACACTACAGTAACTATGCTTTGCCATTAGAATGGCTGTTCCTAAATGCAGTTGCTCTTACTAGTTACATGCTGCTGGCCAGTATGACTTACTACCATAGTGTCTTTATACCTCTACATCTGATAAGCACTATTACTCTGTAGTACTCATTTATATATTTTATATCCAGTTTAATCACCTGCACATTGTATATTACTGTTGCACTTTACTGCTACATTTGCTCTCTGGTTGGATGCCAAACTTCTTTTCATTGTACTGTACTTGTGCTGCATGATGACAATACATTTCAATCGAATCTAATCTAATCTAATATAATCTCACCTAATGTAATGTAATGTAATGTAATGTAATCTAATTACCCTCCTGTCTTTTGCAACAGTATTAACGTCAGTATCGCACCGGCAACCAACTAACATTTCATTTCAAACTTCATTTCAACAGGGCGGCTAAGTGGCGCAGTGGGCAAGGCTTGAGGTGGCTTGAGCTTGGCCGGTCGTTCATACTAACACAATTGGCAGTGTTAGAGGGTGGGAAAGCCGGTGGGTGGGGATTGGACGTTGTGGACAGCGACTCCTACAGGTCGGTTGGTGCGCCTGTACAGCAGAATCAGGAAGTAACGGGGGCAGCGTGAGCCTCCCACGCGTTACTCCTCGCCACTGAGAGATCGCGCTGTACAGGTGAAAAGATGCGACGGCTGCCTCCTCGTGTACCGGAGGGGACACGTGATGCAAGGCTTGGTCCTCACTGCAGCCGACCAGTGGGAGGCATGGTCTAGCAACGTTCGAGACAGGGGAGGGGAGAATTGAAGGGAGAATTGGCGAGGCGAAATTGGGATGGGAGAAAAATAGAAAAATAAGGAAAAAAAAGGTGGATACAAAAAAATACTTAATTTCAACAAAAACTTTACTCGAAAGGCAGCTGAGCTTTTCCAATATGTACCTTTTTCCTGTGGTCCACAAGTACTTTATTTACATATTTTAAGCGAGATGAGGGCTGTGGATACAGATAAACAGAAACACGCCTGTAGGGGCTGGGGGGGGTCAGTCTCTCATCTCCCTGCCTAGCTTGCTTGCACAACAGAGGCACAACAAACATTGGTATTTCTTCATTTATAAGGCTATTATTGATATAAGCTACCTCCTTATACTACATCATTATTGGCAGGGGTGGAATGGCAACAAAAAGCAGGCCGGGAATTTGCGGTCAAGCGCTCCCCCCATTTGTCCGAAATAACATATAATATTGAATATTGCATCAAGCTAATCAATCAATTAATCAATCAACGAATCATCAAATAACAAAACACAATCCGCTAATTTACCATTTGTGTCAAGTCAATATGCAAAACAATGGGTCTCATTTTCAAATGTTTTTCTTTTCATATATTTGTGCGTACAGACGTACAACATATCTATGCTCCAATTACTTTTTGTTGCCGTTTCAAATCAAAATCAAATCAAATTTATTTGTAAGGCCCGACAGCACACGTTAATGTCCCCATGGGCCGTACAGGTCTCCTTTAAACAAGTCAAGAAGAAAACATAACAATAAGTCAAGAACAGAACAAGAACACCATAAGGTCCAACAAATTTAAAATAAATGCAAATAAATGAAAGAATGCAAGCACTCCCAGACATACCCCACGCGAAGGTAAGGAAAAACTCACTAAAACCTAACAATAGGGAAAAATGCTCCACAGGCAGTGTGGAGGAGAGAAACCTTATAAGGGCCATTCAAGGGGGGATCTCCCTTCTTAGATGTCGGTGATAGTAGTGTTGCAGACTAACAGTTGGTAAGCATGCACTAAGTGTGTAGTGAAACACAGATGAGTGTACTCTGTTGTGCAGGGGCACTAGTTGGTCGTCACACACCTGTTTCCATACTAGGATTCTAGGCTACTAGGCTTCTCCCTCCTCCAACCTTTCCCTGTCTTTCTCTGCCTCTGGTTCACCTGTTGGTTTAAATTGCATAAAACAGACATTAAGACAACATCATTTGGACAGTTGGTTGACATGTGCATAAAAATATAATTTTGCATAATTTTTTTTTTTGCATTCATTAAATTCATGATGAATAGTCCATATGAACACTATGGTGTTATGCTCTAATTCACTTTACACATTGGCACTCAATATTGCACCTGTAGTTTCCTCTATGATGCTGGTTCCTGCAAAGGCCTCTCCCTCCTCCATCCTTTCCCTTTATTTTTCTGATTCAGTTTTTTTTTCTTTTGATTGAATACTTTATTTTGACACAATCGTAGGACAAACATTTGAAAAACAAACAATAACAGTGTCAACACGCTGGTCAAAAATGGATAAAACACAATAAAGCCAAGGCTTGTTTCCATTGTGGTCCATACATGGAACATAAAAGGCACAAAAACACGAATGGACATGTACACTAGACAGTCACACCCTAAAAATAAGTACAATAACACCTAACCTGAAAACTCATACAGTCAACTAATGTTAAAAGAAAATCCGCAAACCCTTAAAAGCAACTCATGATAAAGAGAGATAAAAGCCAAGTTATGATAAAAGAGATAAAAACCATATTAAGACCAATTTGAGTTGCTGCTGAGCCATGTTTTTAGGGCGGATTTAAATTCGAGAGGGGAGTTCAGGAGTTTTATGAATGTTGGCAGGGCATTCCACATTACAGTAGCCGAGTAAAAAAATTCATCTTTCCCCATGCATGTCCTGACTCTCGGCGGGACCAGGTCCGTGGGGCTTCCTCTTGTGGCGTGTTTGTGGACATCTCCTACTTTATTAAAATAATTTACTAGGTACTTGGGGACCGTTTCTTTCAGTACTTTAAAAACCTTTTTTTTAAGTCAGACCCATTAGCAGGTGCTGGTTGACTGTAGTGTACACTAACCAGCTGAGATAAAGGGTCAGACCTGTTAGCAGGTGCTGGTTGACTGTAGTGTACACTAACCAGCTGAGATAAAGGGTCAGACCTGTTAGCAGGTGCTGGTTGACTGTAGTTTACACTAACCAGCTGAGCTGAAGGGTCAGATCTGTTAGCAGGTGCTGGTTGACTGCAGTTTACACTAACCAGCTGAGCTAAAGGGTCAGATCTGTTAGCAGGTGCTGGTTGACTGTAGTGTACACTAACCAGCTGAGCTAAAGGGTCAGATCTGTTAGCAGGTGCTGGTTGACTGTAGTTTACACTAACCAGCTGAGCTAAAGGGTCAGACCCGTTAGCAGGTGCTGGTTGACTGTAGTGTACACTAACCAGCTGAGCTAAAGGGTCAGACCTGTTAGCAGGTGCTGGTTGACTGTAGTTTACACTAACCAGCTGAGGTAAAGGGTCAGACCCGTTAGCAGGTGCTGGTTGACTGTAGTGTACACTAACCAGCTGAGCTAAAGGGTCAGACCTGTTAGCAGGTGCTGGTTGACTGTAGTGTACACTAACCAGCTGAGCTAAAGGGTCAGACCTGTTAGCAGGTGCTGGTTGACTGTAGTGTACACTAACGGGCTGAGCTAAAGGGTCAGACCTGTTAGCAGGTGCTGGTTGACTGTAGTGTACACTAACCAGCTGAGCTAAAGGGTCAGACCCGTTAGCAGGTGTTGGTTGACTGTAGTGTACACTAACCAGCTGAGCTAAAGGGTCAGACCTGTTAGCATGTGCTGGTTGACTGTAGTTTACACTAACCAGCTGAGCTAAAGGGTCAGACCTGTTAGCAAGTTCTGGTTGACTCGTTAGTTAGGACTGCGACCACCTGTTCAAACTTGCCTTCTCGCAACACAGTGCTGCTCCCAATTAGCCCACCTCCTTCCCCCCCTGTCTTTTTTTTTAACCACTTATGCATCCGGCACTTTTTGCATAAAACGCCTGTTGATTGCATACCCAAAGTAATTTGACATTTATTCTTGAACCACTTATAGCACATGCATGAGTCTGCTCTATTTTGAAAGGAAACATTCTGAATGTTACAACAGGAAGAATCAGTGCTAATGTAATAGAGTTACAGAGGTTTGAATACACTGAAATAAAAGTTTTACTTGCAAACAGATGCCTGCAAAAGAGTTGTCCTTTCTTGGTATTCTTCTCTCCCTTTGTCGTAGTCATCATCCCTCATATAAGGTACTGTTAGCTCCACAATTTCATTGGCTATAAAAACGGTCAATAATTTTCACCGTCAGAGGTGACTGGTCCGTTCAGGGCCAGGTGAAACCGGACGTGGTCACTTGTCCGAAACTGATGCTTGTTGGTTGTTTGGTCTTGTAACCCGAGATTGGAAGCATGTATTAGGTCGAGTAGGGTGTCAATCAAACAGCAGAAATGTCAGCTTTCCAACAATGGCAGACGAGAGCAAATGTTCTGTGACATGTACATGTATTTTCTTGTTCTTACTATATATATATACTCATTTGTATCTTATCTTTTTATATAGTTTCTCTCATGTATGTAAAGTGTCCTTGACTCCGAGAAAAGTCTCTTTAAATCAAATGTATTATTATTATTATTATTATTATTATTATTATTATTATTATTATTATTATTATTATTATTATTATTATTATTATTATTATTATTATTATTATTATTATTATTATTATTATTATTATTATTATTATTATTATTATTATTATTATTATTATTATTATTATTATTATTGTTGTTAGTAGTTTACACTAACCAGCTGAGCTAAAGGGTCAGACCCGTTAGCAGGTGCTAGTTGACTGGGACCGACTCGTTAGTAGTTTACACAGTAACATTTGTACATTTTAAGTATCCACACTTCTCACGGTGAGACATAAACGCCCTGCAAAGTGTTTCCTGAAGACGAGTGACTCGTGTCGCTGCAAGTCCTTGTCAGAATGGACAGCATGCTGCTTTTCAACACGGGGGGGGGTCTCTCGTGGGAACCAAACCCGCGGCGTTTCGGCACCAGGCTCATAGAGCACTTTGTCCGCGGAGCTCTGTATAGGTATAGGTTTTGTATAGGTTTGCACTCTGCCGCTCGTCAGAAGTTGCTCCTATTGATTTCCCAGCATCTCTCAGGGCGCGAGTGACAGGGAGGTGGAGGCGCTGGTGGTTATGAAGCCGTCTCCTAGCTGGGGAACTGCTGACTGGTCGGTCTAGAAAGATACTGTGGTGAGTAACACAGTTCAGATCAGTTCGGTTCAGGGTGAGTTCAAGTCAACTTTATTGCAACTTTGGAAAAGATGATTTGGTCATCGGTGCTCTTGAAAAACAAGTGTGACCGACCGGCAAATAGTTTTTTTTTATGTGTAACTTTTTATTGTTTTGTTCAGAGTAGTTTGAGTTAATTGTATCCTAGTTGTTGGATGGCCTTACAAAAATGTAAAAGTAAGATCAATGTATTATTCATTTTGATTTGATTGGATTGAAGCTTATTTCAAATATGCAACAACAACAAACAAACAACAAGTACAGATATAGCCTTAAGCCATTCAAGTATATCAATGTATAAAAAAACACAAAAGTCTAACTCAACTTTGTCATTACATATTTGGGAAGAAGTATACACTTATTATTTTTATAATTTTTTTTATTATCTTTTTCCCCCCTCCTTTTTCCGATTTTTCTCTCATCCCACTGTTTTTAGTTGTTATGCCAATTCCCAACCCCCTTCCTGGTTGTTGCGCACTCCCCCCTACTGTTGGTCCGGGAGGCCGGAGACTGTCACATGCTTTCCTCCGACACATGTGCAGCTAGCCGGCAGCCAGCCTGGCATCGCAGATTCTCACCGGGAGAGTGTAACGTGTGGGAAGCCGCACTACCTCCCTCCAGATCCTACCCTCGCTGTGCAGGCGCCCCGACCGAACTGTAGGGGTCGCTGTCCACAACGACCAGGACCCACCCATCAGCTTTCCCACCCCTAACACTGCCAATTGTGTTAGTATGAACGACCAGCCAAGCTGATAGCAACGGCGAGAGCTGGATTCGAACCCAGTGTCTCCAGCGTTGATGGCGAGCGCCTTGCCCACTACACCACCTAGCCGCCGTATACACTTATTTAATCCCACCCCTTTTTACTCAAATCATACTTACACTTTTTTTTTATCCACTTTTTCTCCTCCTATTTTTTCTGTATTTTTCTCCCATCCCAATTTAGTCGTTATGCCAATTCCCCCCTCCCCTTCCTGGTTGTTGCGTGCATGTGCCCCCCACTGGTCGGTCTAGGGAGCCCTGAAGTCTATCAGATTCTTCCTCCGATACATAGGAGACAGCCAGCAGCCTCTTTTCACCTGACAGCGAGGACTCTCACTGGGGAAGTGTAACGCGTGGGAGGATCACACTACCTTACCCAGTTCCTTCCCTCGCTGTGCAGGCGCCCTGACCGACCTGTAGGAGTCGCTGTTTACAACGACCAGAATACCACCCACCGGCTTCCCACCCGCTGACACTGCCAATTGTGTCAGTATGACGACCGCCCAAGCCGGAGGGACCGCTGACAGCCGGATTCGATACCAGTGTCTCTGCGGTGGTAGACAGACGCTTAGTCCGCTGCGCTACCCGGCCGCACCATACTTTACAAATGTATAACTACCTGCTCTCTTTATGGTCAAACTTATAATGGAAAACATTTTACTTAGTTAACAACACATTTTTTATTAATTCCTTATTATTATTTGCCATTTTGATGAACAAAACTCTAGGTTACCCTGTATAGTTCCTCTAGCCATTTTATATACATATATACAACTACATACATATGCACATCTATACATACCTATATACATACATTATTATTATTATTATTATTATTATTATTATTATTATTATTATTATTATTATTATTATTATTATTATTATTATTATTATTATTATTATTATACATACACATACACACAGCCAAATATCAAACCCCTTCTTCATCTCTGTACCTCTGGAAAACCATTTGACTATATTTTATTTTAAACTGTTTTATGTTTTGACATTTAACAATGTCATTCCACAATCAGACTATATTTCCACAGAGTTTGATTACATTTTATCACAGCAAGTTGGATGGTCAATAACACTTAGAATCTGAATATATACTATGAGTAAGTAAAGTATACAGTATACACAGCTGCAGTATACATACATAGGTATATATATATTTATATATGAGGGGGGGAGGGGAGGGGTTGCTCTTTGCTTGTTAAGTCGTGACGTATCGACCTTCCAGTAAAGAGTTTGGCTGAGGCTCTGGTGTTTCCAACGCGCCTCAGTGCTGTTGTCCCTTATTGTTCTAATAGATCTGAGTGATAAAAACCTGTTTGTGGCTATGTGCTCCTAGTATCTCCCGCCGTCTAAAGAGGAGCGCTTGGCCCCCGGGCATAAATATTCGTCGCGGGTGGCGTCAGACTTAACAACCCAAGTGCTGGCCACACCTCAGACTCTGCCAAGAGAGGTCTGGAGAAATGCACGACAGAGATACGGCCTCCGGGGCCCTGTTTCATGTACGTGGTTCAACTAAGTCGATCAACATGTCCATTATCCAGCTTCAGTTAACCCGATGTTCAAAGCCGGGATTTTCCTGTTTCACAAAGGAGGATTCAGTCTCGTTAACTCAAGCCAGACTTGAGAGTCAGGCTCAAGTCAGGCTAGATGCGCGCTCCCGTTTTAGGTGGAAAGCCAGCACGTATCGATGGCAGAGACCCTGATTCTCAACGGCATTGATTGATTAATTGATTTAAGACTTTATTGACAGATTGCAATAGGCTCAATCGCCTCGCCGACAAGTTAAATGCGTTATCTATAGGCTAATTCTAAGTCCCTCATTACCTCAATCAATCAGATTATATTTCTTTAAACTTGCCTGCTGGATTGAATAATCAAATGAGATCTTGCTAGCGAAAATAACTAGTTAACTGTTATACAGAATTACGAGACGGCTTTCTTGCCCATTGATTGATGTATAGTCAATATTTAACTTATCTCCAATGTGGTCCAACGGGTTGTTCTTTTGACTTCCACACGGACGACCCGGGTTCAAGACCGGGGTCCTTCTTCTTGCAATATAGGAATAATTCAATTTGGTGCACGTTGAGAGCTATATAAAGAATGACATCCTCAATGCATGTAGATTTATAATATTTTAACTTAAAACCAGGCTACTTTGGCGTATAATCATTAATATTATATTCAAAAAAATTCAAATTGGAAACACGGGGATTTGAACCCCGGTCGGTGGATTGGGAGGCTTGAGCACTACCGCTGGGCCACTGGGCCAGATGTGATAAATTCATTGTTTATACATTAATGAACGAGAGTCCCGTGTTTAGAATATCCTTTGTTTTGAATGAAGTTTATCTCTTTATCCTCATTCATTAATGTGACGTCAACGGCTCATTCAATTTCTCAAATCCGTCAAACAGCGCATCTCATCAGACATCTTAATCCCAGTTACAATTAAAATAACCACATCATGTGTACATCGCACGAGCGAGCGCCACCGTCGCCACGGTATATATAACGTGCATTATTTAGGACAAAGTGAATTTAATATCAGCATTTTGGGTCTATTTTACATTTCAAAAGCCCCCTCTGGAAGAATGGAGCACAAAAACGTAATTCAGAATGGTATAATGCAGATCGTAGACTGTGGGAATAGTTTCAGGAAACGGGCTGTCACTTCTTTGCGGGGGCGTGGCGATAGTTCAGGCTAACTTGAACTTGAACTCTGCTTTCGACCAGGCTCAAACTTTTGGATATGTTGTCATGGTGATTTGGAAAATCCAGGTACATGAAATCGGAAAGTCAGGCTAACCCAGTTATCCAGCTAAAGTTATCCGGCTAACTCGGTTATCCCGGTACATGGAACGGGGCCGGTCAACAACAGGCAGGTTAATTATCTGACGGCACCAAAAGCTGATACTGGGGCCGAGCCAGCCAATTACAGCCCGCAGGAGGCTATACCCTCTCTGGTCTCTCTGATTGGCCGGGGAAATCAACAATCAGATAACATTTGGCAGAAAAGCCAGAGTTGGGTTCAGAACTGAGGGAAATTAATTGGTTTTTGTATTTAGTTTGAAGTCCTTCGTGGTTAGATGAAGACTACATCTCCAGCTGGGAATAGAAGCGAAGTTGAACGAGAAGAGAGACTTTGATTATTATAACGTCACACGTGTGGCCTTAGATAACCGCTCCCTCAGTCTCTCTCTGGGGTTAAGTATGTGACGTTGTGAGGGTTGGCACTTCCTCTCTCAACCCTGAGGTGCCAAACCAGCCAGACCCTGGTGGGAACATCAATGGCATAAACTTTCATAAAGTTACCGTGGCGTCCTGTGTGCCACGTTACCCTGTGAGGGCAGGAGAGGAACAAGGCTCTGTGCCACGTTACCCTGTGAGGGCAGGAGAGAAACAAGGCTCTGTGCCACGTTACCCTGTGAAGGCAGGAGAGGAACAAGGCTCTGTGCCACGTTACCCTGTGAGGGCAGGAGAGAAACAAGGCTCTGTGCCACGTTACCCTGTGAAGGCAGGAGAGGAACAAGGCTCTGTGCCACGTTACCCTGTGAGGGCAGGACTGAGAGGAACAAGGCTCTGTGCCACGTTACCCTGTGAGGGCAGGACTGAGAGGAACAAGGCTCTGTGCCACGTTACCCTGTGAGGGCAGGACTGAGAGGAACAAGGCTCTGTGCCACGTTACCCTGTGAGGGCAGGAGAGGAACAAGGCTCTGTGCCACGTTACCCTGTGAGGGCAGGACTGAGAGGAACAAGGCTCTGTGCCACGTTACCCTGTGAGGGCAGGATAGGAACAAGGCTCTGTGCCACGTTACCCTGTGAGGGCAGGAGAGGAACAAGGCTCTGTGCCACGTTACCCTGTGAGGGCAGGATAGGAACAAGGCTCTGTGCCACGTTACCCTGTGAGGGCAGGAGAGGAACAAGGCTCTGTGCCACGTTACCCTGTGAGGGCAGGATAGGAACAAGGCTCTGTGCCACGTTACCCTGTGAGGGCAGGACTGAGAGGAACAAGGCTCTGTGCCACGTTACCCTGTGAGGGCAGGACTGAGAGGAACAAGGCTCTGTGCCACGTTACCCTGTGAAGGCAGGAGAGGAACAAGGCTCTGTGCCACGTTACCCTGTGAGGGCAGGACTGAGAGGAACAAGGCTCTGTGCCACGTTACCCTGTGAGGGCAGGACTGAGAGGAACAAGGCTCTGTGCCACGTTACCCTGTGAGGGCAGGATTGAGAGGAACAAGGCTCTGTGCCACGTTACCCTGTGAGGGCAGGACTGAGAGGAACAAGGCTCTGTGCCACGTTACCCTGTGAGGGCAGGACTGAGAGGAACAAGGCTCTGTGCCACGTTACCCTGTGAGGGCAGGATAGGAACAAGGCTCTGTGCCACGTTACCCTGTGAAGGCAGGACTGAGAGGAACAAGGCTCTGTGCCACGTTACCCTGTGAGGGCAGGACTGAGAGGAGCAAGGCTCTGTGCCACGTTACCCTGTGAGGGCAGGATAGGAACAAGGCTCTGTGCCACGTTACCCTGTGAGGGCAGGACTGAGAGGAACAAGGCTCTGTGCCACGTTACCCTGTGAGGGCAGGATAGGAACAAGGCTCTGTGCCACGTTACCCTGTGAAGGCAGGACTGAGAGGAACAAGGCTCTGTGCCACGTTACCCTGTGAGGGCAGGAGAGGAACAAGGCTCTGTGCCACGTTACCCTGTGAGGGCAGGAGAGGAACAAGGCTCTGTGCCACGTTACCCTGTGAACTCCTCACACGGCCCACAAATGACGTCACGACAGCTTCAAGGAAGTCTGCCACTGGAAAGGGACACAGACGCACGTACGCTGTTAGAAAATCAATTAGCAAAACCGTGTTTTCCTATACGGTCCATGTAGTCAGCATCAACAGGTCAACGAGTGCATCGATGAGAAGTGAAGAAATGGAGATCTTCACTTCCCGTGAGGTGGAAATATATTCAATCTAATCACTTGTTACTAATGATAGATATGACACTCATCACTGTGTCCTTTCTCTCTCAGGGAGAGGCGCAACATACACTGGTATTTGTACATTTTTAAGGCCCTTGTTGATAAGCTACCTCCTTATACTACATCATTACTGGTAAGCTACCTCCTTATACTACATCATTACTGGTAAGCTACCTCCTTATACTACATCATTACTGGTAAGCTACCTCCTTATACTACATCATTACTGGTAAGCTACCTCCTTATACTACATCATTACTGGTAAGCTACCTCCTTATACTACATCATTACTGGTAAGCTACCTCCTTATACTACATCATTACTGGTAAGCTACCTCCTTATACTACATCATTACTGGTAAGCTACCTCCTTATACTACATCATTACTGGTAAGCTACCTCCTTATACTACATCATTATTGGTAAGCTACCTCCTTATACTACATCATTACTGGTAAGCTACCTACTTATACTACATAATTTGCTTAACTCTGTATGATAAGTGACAGTGGCTCAGGAGGTAGAGCAGTCGTCTGGCAATCCAGAAGTTCCCGGTTCGATTCCCGCTCCTCCCGGGCAGTGTGTCGATGTGTCCTTGAGCAGGACACTTAACCCCTAATTGCTCCCGATGAGCAGGTTGGCACCTTGCGTGGTTTCCTCCGCCGTTGGTGTGTGAATGTGTGAGTGAATGGGTCAAATGTGAGCAACAAATTGTAAAGCGCTTTTGATAAAAGCTGCTATATACAAAAGCAGCCATTTACCATTTATGTACACTCGACGTGACTGTAAGTGAGGGAAACCTCCATTGCCTTTCAAGTTTAAATAAAGGTTTGAAATTAAATTAAAAACATCCATGGCTCTGAATGCAAGGGTCAGAGGGGAGGACTCTCGACGGGAGCCGCCTCTACACATGTGGCTCTGAATGCGCCACTCATCACAATATATTGACAAAGCACATTAAAAAAAAACTATAAATAACACACCTAAACAAAACAAACACACTGTAATTAGACAAAGCAAATAGACTGTGGTTACACGGATGTAGAAACGGCTCCAGTAAAGTGCGGCCTGACATACTGCAAAGGGTCTCTCTCACCCACACTGGAATAATCCAGGCTGATGATAGTGTCTGAAATCCAACCACCCAACCTCTGTTTTGAGAGGGCTCCTCCATAACAGATCTGATCCGGGATTTTGAATATCCGCCAGTTCGAGTTTCAACGCCACAGCACTTAAGTCATCGCTGACGAAAGTAGTCAGGGATCAGTCATCAGTGGATATATTGGTCACTTACTCTCCAAGCAGATGTGAGAGCCAGGAGGAGTGCTCGCTTCAAGGAGTTCTCATAGCTTTCAGCACCACGGACAGGTCCCATTTGGGAACTGTCTGCATTGGACTGATTTCTTCCCAAGCCCCTCGTGACAGGAAGATATGGTGCGGCTGAGTGCAGGAGGCCTTTAATCAGCAATGCTAGCGTATTGAATAGTACAGGCTCATTACATCACTGTGTAGTGGGTGAACGAACGCACATCGGTGCCAAGTGTGGAAACCTTCAGTTCGGCTGACATTGAGTTGAATGGGATCAGCCATCTCCTCAGGTATATTATATAACAGGTATATAACAGGTATATTTTTAATTTGAATACAGGCTTCAATAGAACTGGCACCAGAGTCTGGCACCTAGCAGAGCATAGAACGCCGGTGTTCTGACGTGAAGACCCATAGCATGATTAAAGGTTATGTTAAAATGGTATGTGGTCCAGTTGTGCTGCTCTGATTAAAGGTAATGTTAAAGTGGTATGTGGTCCAGTTATGCTGCTCTGATTAAAAGTTATGTTAAAGTGGTATGTGGTCCAGTTATGCTCCGCTGATTACATCCTCTTGAAGTTTGCAGGCTTCAAATGTGAAAGTATAATAATCTTCATACATTTTTGTTTTCTATGCAAAATATTTTTCTTCAAAGTAACTAGTAACTGATGGGTTCAGATAAATGTAGTGGAGTAAATAGTACAATATCTCCTTTGAAACGTAGTGGAGTAAAAGTAGAAAACGTCCCTACTGTAAGTACAGTACTTGAGTAAAAATACTTAGTTACTTTCCACCGCTGCGTGTTAGGAAGCGATGAGAGTTCATCTCTGGCTCCCGCTCCTAACTCTGGACGAACTGGAACAATAACCTCCTTTTTCTAACCTAGTTTTATCTTTGCCTTCGGCACCTGTGCTCCTAGCGGGGAGGAGGGGAGTGTGGGATCCACAAACGCTGCAACCCTGACGGCCGTATTCTCACCTGGGGGGGGGGGGGGGGGGGTTCTCCTGATAGTGTTCTCCATGGGCTTATACTCTCTGTTTATCCCTCTTTATCAAGATGGCGGCAGAGTGAACGTGGTGTTCCTCTAAGAAGACTTTGATATAACGTTGTTCATCTGAAAACCTACATTTACATTTACATTTTTCTCATTTAGCTGAACGCTTTTATCCAAAGCGACTTACAGGTTCTGTAAGACAAGTCAGCAGGAAGCGCGACAGTGGCTCCGGAGGTAGAGTAGTCGTCTGGCAACCCGGAGGTTCCCGGTTTGATTCCCGCTCCTCCCGGGCAGCGTGTCGATGTGTGCTTGAGCAAGACACTTAACCCCTAACTGCTCCCGATGAGCAGGTTGGCACCTTGCATGGATGCCTCCACCGTCGGTGTGTGAGTGAATGGGTGAATGTGAGGAACAAATTGTAAAGAGCTTTGGATAAAAGCGCTATATAAAAAAGCAGCCATTTACCATTTACCAGGAAGGGTACTCAGATTCAGATTCCTTTATTAAGCCATTTGTGTAAAAACACATTAGTAATTGTTGCAGCATTACAGTGTATGCATTTTTCATTTCTTTTTTCAAAGTAACGACAAACACCAACACAGACACAGGACAAAAAACAGTGCAGTGGAGGATTAATCATTTAAATACATATATATATATAAAGTGTAAAGTGCAGAGTTCCAGTAAGGACTAGTGCAGTGCAGTCAGTGTCATTGTGCCAGTGTCACTTGGGGGCAGAGAGGGGGGGGGGGGGGGACCTGAGGCATTGATCAGCCTGGCGGCTGAGGGGAAGAAGCTCAGTCTGTGACGAGCTTTCACAGCCTTTGGGATCCTCAGCCTTCTCCCAGAGGGGAGCAGGGTGAAGAGGCTGTGACCGGGGTGGGAGGGGTCGGCCATGATCTTGCGTTGCGAATCACCCGTTACTCTTACAACTGAGTAACAATGTTCATCAAACAGTGCTGAAACCTGGGTGTTGTAGTGTTGAATGCATAGCAGTAGAGACATGTTAGTATAGTAGGAAGAGTGCATGATAGTAGAGGACAGTAAGACGTTTTTTTTTTTAATGGTGAAATGGTTCTTTGTTTGAGGTAGTCAATTGTTACCGCTCCCCTCGAGGTAGCTCATTAGCTCGTGGCTAGCAGTATCCACTGGTTTCAATGAGAAATGCTAACCATGCTAAAAAACAAAGTTGCTAATGTGTTTTTAGAGTAGCTGAGGGACTCTAAAAGTGCTCTGCAAACAGAAATAACTCATTAAAATAAAAAATGTCTGAGTATCCATAACAACAACGTTGGAGGAGCTACAGTACATGTAGCCCAGATAGCAAAGTGACATTGATTCAATGTTGAAATTACACCAGAATCGTTTTTGGTTGAGGTTGAGAATACGCTTTTGAATCGACATTGAATCAATATTGAATTAATACAGATAACCGATGGGCTTTATTGTGTTGTAAAAGCAACATTGAATCAACACTGAGTCTGTTTATTCAGATCAACACTGTTTATGAATATTTCTTTTTTTTATCCACTTTTTTTTTCTCCTTATTTTTTTCTATTTTTCTCCCATCCCAATTTCGTATCGCCAATTTTTCCCCTTCAATTCTCCCCTCCCCTATCTTGAACGTTGCTGGACTATGCCTCCCACTGGTCGGCTGTAGTGAGGATAGAAGCCTTGCATCACGTGTCCCCTCCGGTACACGAGGAGGCAGCCTGTCGCATCTTTTCACCAGACAGCGCGGTCTCTCAGCGGCGAGGAGTAACACCTGGGAGGCTCACGCTGCCCCCGATACTTCCTGACTCTGCTGTACAGGTGCACCAACCGACCTGTAGGAGTCGCCGTCCACAACGTCCAATTCCCACCCATCGACTTTCCACCCGCTACCTCTGCCGATTGAGATAGTATGATGACTGGCCCAAGCCGCAGGCAATGCTGACTCCGGGAGTCAAGACTGCAGCCTCTTGCATTGGTGACGAGCGCAATCTCCGCTACGCCACCCAGCCGCTTCTGTTTATGAATATAATAAGGTCCCTTTTCGTCCATTTTGCATGCAGAGTATGTTTGTGTTAAAGCCAAGGGCTGCAGTTTACCAAGGCCCGTAACAATCAGCATTAGAGTGATTTAGAGTGACTTCACAGTAGTAGAAATGCAACCTTTTTGCAAGCTGGACCGCAGCCTCTTGCATTGGTGACGAGCGCAATCTCCGCTACATTTACATTTACATTACATACAAGACAGCAAGAAGGGTACAACTCTATCAGCTGAGTAAAAATGTTCATCAAAGTGTTGCGTGTTACAGTGTAGGTTAGTTTATTAGGACAAGTGCATGACAGTAAGGTTAGTCAAGGTTAGATTTTTTTATTTTTTTCCTTTTTTATTTTTATCATTTCAGATAATGGTTGAAGAAGTGAGTCTTTAGTCGCTACGCCACCCAGCCACTTCTGTTTATGAATATTAAAGGTCCCTTTTCGTCCATTTTGCATGCAGAGTATGTTTGCGTTAAAGCCAATGACTGCAGTTTACCAAGGCCCGTAACAATCAGCATTAGAGTGATTTAGAGTGACTTCACAGTATTAGAAACGCATCCTTTTTGCAAGCTGGAAGCAACTAATGACCTTTTCAACATGCTATCCCTGTTAGTCATCCACCCTGCAGGACATACGTTACTCAACGCAACTGAAAGGTTGCTTACAAGCATCCTCATCTTACCAGGGATCTTCATTGATTTACAGGGGTGGGGGGGGGGGGGGGGGTTTCTGACGTCTGCTAAATGACTAATGGGTGTCTCATATTCGCTTAATTGAGGACAGTTGCTATGGAAAGCTTTAATGAAAATAAATAATCCACTCATGTTCATGAAATGCAATTAATAATAATAATAATAATAATAATAATAATAATAATAATAATAATAATAATAATAATAATAATAATAATAATAATAATAATAATAATAATAATAATAATAATAATAATAATAATAATAATAATAATAATAATAATAATAATAATAATAATAATAATAATAATAATAATAATAATAATAATAATAATAATAATAATAATAATAATAATAATAATAATAATGATAATAATCAACATTGTGTGACAGATCTTGTATCTCCAAAAGGTCAAAATTTATTTAGGAATAACAACAACAACAACAACAACAACAACAACAACAACAACAACAACAACAACAACAACAACAACAACAACAACAACAACAACAAAATATATATATAGTAGTAGTAGCTTTATTCAGTCATCACACACAATACAATATGCACAATCATTCAACAGTCTTTGATTTGGCAGTGACTGAAAATATACAGGCTGAAGGCATAATGCATTTATACATGCCGGTATACATGCTTGACAAATTAAGACTCCAAAAATACATTTACAAACGTCTCTCAAATCATATTTTCTTTCATGTATTGAAAAGAACCTTTGCACACCGTCCGGGAGTAACTTTGCTTTAGCTCTGTACATTATTTGTATTATTTTATAATAAACCAAAAATAAAATATATAATTATTTTTATAAACCTATATATATAAGTGTGTGTCATGGTCCTTTACCTCACAATAAGATCATGTAAACTTTAAATAAATGTGAAAACATTAATATCAACAAAAGAGGAGATCATTTCTGCAGAACACGATCAAATATTCTCCTACGATATGCTTCAGTGTGAACATTAATATTCCGGCCTATTCTGCCCCAGTTAAGGTTGTAGACGAGAGCAGGTGTTCACATGCATTTTAATATCCTGGTTATCAATATGCCCATATGCAATAAACAGAATATTGCGAGCATTACCATGGACTCGGAGACGGGTCTCACAGGGACTACAGAACAGCAGACATGATAAGGTGTCTACATGTATCAGTATCTACATGTATCAGTATCTACATGTATCAGTATCTACATGTATCTACATGTATCAGTATCTACATGTATCTACATGTATCAGTATCTACATGTATCTACATGTATCAGTATGTATCTACATGTATCAGTATCTACATGTATCAGTATCTACATGTATCAGTATCTACATGTATCAGTATCTACATGTATCAGTATCTACATGTATCAGTATCTACATGTATCAGTATCTACATGTATCAGTATCTACATTTATCTACATGTATCAGTATCTACATGTATCAGTATCTACATTTATCTACATGTATCAGTATCTACATGTATCAGTATCTACATGTATCAGTATCTACATGTATCAGTATCTACATGTATCAGTATCTACATGACTCAGTATCTACATGTATCAGTATCTACATGTATCAGTATCTACATGTATCAGTATCTACATGTATCAGTATCTACATTTATCTACATGTATCAGTATCTACATGTATCAGTATCTACATGTATCAGTATCTACATTTATCTACATGTATCAGTATCTACATGTATCAGTATCTACATTTATCTACATGTATCAGTATCTACATGACTCAGTATCTACATGTATCAGTATCTACATGTATCAGTATCTACATGTATCAGTATCTACATGTATCAGTATCTACATTTATCTACATGTATCAGTATCTACATGTATCAGTATCTACATGTATCAGTATCTACATGGCTCAGTATCTACATGGCTCAGTATCTACATGGCTCAGTATCTACATGGCTCAGTATCTACATGTATCAGTATCTACATGTATCAGTATCTACATGGCTCAGTATCCTGGATGATATCGGTATATCCCGGCAGCCTTCACATTCGGGTTTGTCATAGATTTAGTCATTTAGCTGACTCTTTTATCCAAAGTAGTGGTGCACGATATATAACCGCCGCCGATATAATATCGGCAGATACTGTATGGTCATTTTTTTACACATCGATATCGTTCCGATGTCAAAATATAATATTGGCCGCCGATATAATACCAATACTTTTGTCTTTGGCCATTTAAGGCCTACTACTATACTTTAAAGTTGTACAATGTTCACAGAATACAGTGACTTGGTCTCAAGTGAGTTAGATGTATATTGAGAATACTGAATTCAGGACACGCTTGTATCCTTTATAAAAATGTATTTTTATTTAAATATTTATTTTTATTTAACATGTTTTGGTCTTAAATTGTTTCAAAATATCAGTCATTTCTGAAAATAAATTACAAAAGTAAAAGAAAAAAAAAAAAAAAAGTATTTTGGAAAATAGCTCTTTATTTGATTATCATAAAAAGTGTTTTCTATACAGAGATATCGACACCGGTAAATATCGGTAACGGCCAGAACAGCAATATTAATATCGGTTATCGGTATCGGCCACAATTTTCACATCGGTGCATCACTAATCCAAAGCGATTTACAAATTATGAATAAGTCACCAGAAGGGGTACACCTCTCGCAGTTAAGGGTCGGTAACATTATTCGTCAAATAGTGTCAAACTTGAGTGTTACACTCTGAGTGCATAGTAGTATAGACATACGTATTATCATAGTAGGTAGTAGTATAATGCAGTACATAGTGGTACATAATAGTAAAAGTCAGTAAGAACTTGTAGAGGTACTACACAAGTATCCAGAACAATATCTGAATATTGAAACAGCCATCATTGATATATATATAGTTTGTCCCTCTGCTCTGCAGTGTATCATTGGAAAGCCACACTCATTGGTTACAACTATGGCTGCACGATTTTGGGAAATAATCTAATTGCGATTTTTCTGACATATATTGCGATTGCGATTACATTTGTGATTATAATTATATATTTTTTACAGAGGTTTATTGTAAAATGCGGCTTGCATCTGGCCTACGCGGTGGGTCTGTTCGGGTCACCAAACCTGAAATTTTTTCTTTTTACCTGGGAATCGATACTGGTACCCAACGGTACCTTTTTTTCTGTACTTTACTCTCCCTCTCTGAAGTCTAAACTTCACAACACACAATCTAAAACCCCTTACCTCCCTCTCCCAAACCGTTCCTAAGCTTCTATCAGGTTGCTCAATGAACAATAACACTATACAACAACCATCAGATGCACTCACAGAACACACATCCACACGCACACACTCACTTTAAACAAACAATTCACTGCAGCACCCACTTACACACTTTAGAACACCTAAACACACTTTATATTTATTGGCAAAGAATTTGCACTACAACCCATACCTCAGTACACCTTACTGTAAATTGTACCTAAATTGTACCTCATCCCATTTCTGCTTTGCACTATATAGTATATTGTATATTAGTATATTGTATAGTATATTGTATGGTAACTCAGTTACTTCTACTTTGCATTGAACATTGTACATATGTACATATTGAACACTTGTGTCTACGTACGTGACTTCTATTTTATACTGCTATACTTATTTTATTTTATACTTATCTTTTTGTCTAGCACAGTCTCTGGAGCGTAACAGAAAGAAGCATTTTGTATAAAAGTATTCTGTACTTCTGTATGACAACTAATAAAGAAACTTGAACTACAACAATAACAACAACTTGCAAAGGAGATCTTGTATCTCAATGGGACTTCCTGGTTAAATAAAAATACATTTATAATAATAATAATAATTAGCGATTTATTTATTCTTTTGTGATTTGCTAATTGCATCATTTCAAATCGCGATTTCGATTTAAAATAGATTAAATAGTTCAGCCCTAGTTACAACCCTGTCCAATCATTTTCGAGATCGCCAAATGATTGACAGAGCTAGAGCCTCGGGAGTCGGGGGTAGTATTAAAAAAAAAATGAAGAAAGTCTGCCATGTACTTTGGCGCACGCCTCACATATCGGCATGTAACTCGAGAACCGCTGAGCGGTGGGCAAATGGTCCTCAAGAGTGCCCGGGGCCGGGCCGTTGCACGTTAAGAGGGTAACGTGCATGTAAACATGGCGTGCCAAAAGAATGAGTACACTCCCATGATCATGAATCACAGTGGACATTGTTCCAACCTTGGTATGAATGAATGATCTTTATTGTCATTGTACAGGTACAACTACATTTAAGGGGCAGACCCTGGGTGCTAGTGAAACACACAACAACAACAACAATGAGACACGCAACAATACACACAGTATTAATAGGATAATAATATATTGCAGTGCAAATACTATTTAAAAAAACAACTAATTATTACACTATTATGTTGTATGCAAACATGTGTACAATTTCCCAGGATATTGCACATCCTGTTGCATGGGAGAGTCTATGTTTTAGCAGCGTTTAGTGCACTAGTGTGGGTGGGCCTTGGGAAGAAACAGTTATTGATGGTATGATGTGATGGTGTCTTTTTCTAAATGTGCTTTTCCCCCACGAGTGCAGATTGCCCTCCACACACCTCTCTGGCCAGACTCCTACCCCCTGGCACACAGGGGGGGGGCGGGTGGGGGGGGGGGGGGCTTTAGGATTTGAGAGGAAACGGGATTATGCTCAGATTGCTTTGAGGAGGAAACCCCATGGAATACAGCGATCTATAATTGGCCGAGGAACCCACATCAAATGAGAACACATTATTACCCCCCCCCCCCCCCCCCCCCCCCCCCTATCCCCTCCCGGGGGGGAAGTATGGGGGAAGGGGTTTAAGGAGCGATCCGCTACCAGGTCCACTATTTTTTTCCAATTTCACAAAATGTCACTGAAATCTCCACTTCTGATGAGGTGGATAGTGTGTTGGAGGACACAGCGGGGGGGGGGGGGGGGGGGGGGGGGCACAAACATGTCAGCGGTGCAGGTTCTCACCTCAGCAGCCTATACTGTAACAGTGACCTCTGGGTAAAACAGCCCCTCTTGCTACTGCACTTTGTTTACATTTCTTTGTTTCGAGTGGGAATATGGGAAATTCACACTATAATTATATACGGTAGTATACCTAGAATGTATACCTATAATGTATGTTGTGTTATAGACATAAGTAATATATTTACTTGTTGTATATTATACTACGGCAGGAGGAGCACAAACATGTATGTGCTGCAGGGGGTATTTTGGGGTATTTTGGGGTACTTTAGGGTATTTTCTGGTACTTTGTGGTGATTAGTAGGACCCGCGCTGGGTAGCCTACTGTACCAGAATCAGAATCAGAATCAGAATCAGAATCAGAATAGAATAGAATAGACTTTTAATTGTCATTGCACACAACGAAATTTCAGGGGAGCTCCCACATGACCGTAGTACAACCATACATGTAACATATAACATAACACTGTACATATAACAGAAATATTTTAAAGTGCATGATGAGCGGTAAACATAATAGTTATCAAGTCCAGGTAAGGTGCGTGGTGCAAGTGAGGGGGCAGTCAATGAGAGTTTAGCAGTCTGACTGCTTGGGGGAAAAAGCTGTTCATAAAATCTTGAGCTCTTAGCATTTATGGACCGGTATCTCCTCCCTGAGGGAAGGAGCTGAACGAGGTGATGTGCTGCTGGGTGAGACTGGTCAGAATCACCCAGCTATTCAGAATCAGAATCAGAATCAGAATCAGAAAGGTCTTTATTGCCAAGTAGTTTACACATACAAGGAATTTGATTTGTTCGTTGTTGGTGCGACATTAACGGACAGGCAATAATGGTAGAATAAAATAAAAAGGTGGAATAAAATAAAATGGATATATTTTTTTTGAATATAATATAATTATAAAATAAAAATAGGCCAGGGCTGTACAATTGTGCAGCTCAGTTTAATCACCTGTACATTGTAGATTACTATTGCACTTACATTTGCACTCTATATAGTATATTATATTATACTATATTATATGTATAGCTATAATTAGGGATGTCCGATATTATCGGCCGATATTGGCATACAAATTTAATATCGGAAATTATCGGTATCGGTTTGTACATTACATTTATTTTACCTTTATTTACCCAGGCAGGCAAGCAAGAACAAATTCTTATTTAATTTATTGTGAAAAGTATGCATAATGTTGTGTTTTTTGGGGGGGGGGGGGAACTTCGCATATATCGGTATCGGTTGATATCGGTATCGGATATTAAGAGTTGGACAATATCGGTATATCGGATATCGGTAAAAAAAAAAAGCCAATATCGAACATCCCTAGCTATAATATAATATAACTGTTGTGTAACTTGTAGAGGTGAGATCATTCGTCTAGAATCCCCTGAACTCCTTCACCTCCAAGCTCCTGTAGGGACTCTTCTTTACTCGCTCTGCCCTTGTTCTGCTGGAGACATCAGCTGTCATGGCGACGTGCGAGAGGTGGAGGAGAGGGTGGGTAATTATGTGGCACCAGGCCGGCGAAGGAGAGAGCCGGTGGTGCTGAGCGCTGGGGGGGCTGCTATCCTTCCCCCGGCCTGGTGCTGAGCGCTGGGGGGGCTGCTATCCTTCCCCCGGCCTGGTGCTGAGCGCTGGGGGGGGGGCTGCTATCCTTCCCCCGGCCTGGTGCCACACCAGCGCTCAGCCCCATCTGAGCCCACTGCCCTTTGGGGAGAATGAGGCGACGCAGCAACCCGCCAATCATCCCGATGCCGCTCATCACGGCGGCTAATTATAAGACACTTGAAAAGATGCAGATCAGCTCCGCGACCCTTGAACCGCATGCCATCATCATACCACAGGCGCCGGCTCGCACACTCGTCATGCTCTGTATAAAGTGACTGTGAATGCAGGGGTTCTTGAATCGCTCGCATCGTTCTCTTGTTTGAAGTGGACTTCACCCCTTCACTGATGAGTAGAGAGAGAGAGAGAGAGAGAGAGAGCCCCAGTTCCTTCTAATGACCAGGTTTCTATGGAAACCAGGTGATATTTGAAGGCACTTGGGAAAGAAAAAACACGACAACAACCCCCGGCCTACAGCAATCTGACTCCGCTTCAAACAAAAAAAAAACTTAATTAAATTCGTGCCACCCCACGAAATGTCTCATATCTAGATACAGTAACACGCTTATCGGTGGAGCTCGCCATTAGGATAAATGAAACACTCAGTCAGTCCTTTCCTCCAGGCCTCAGGACTGAATCTGAATCTGTCGTATTATGAGCCCCTTGAGGGTGTAACGCTTTCAGCTAATTCACCGCTGCGAGCGCAAACACGTTGTAGTTTCTGTTTGTGATCACTTGTTATCTCAACATAATTGGCTTTAGAAATCTCTGAGGGATATTGCATAGCTGTTGTTTTCTCTTTAACGGAAATACCAACACACAAGGTGTCACCGTTTTCAGGAACAGCTATCAAAATATGTGTTATTGTTACAATTAACAGCTCTGCCCACGACCGTGTGGTGGAACATTATTGATAAACA
>NC_140181.1:14718677-14728677 GCF_963971535.1 Notolepis coatsorum
CCAGAGTTGGGGTGGTGCGGAGTTCTGCAGGGAGGGAGTTCCAGAGGGTGGGAGCTGCCACACTGAAAGCTCTGTCCCCGAACGTCCGCAGTCTGGTTCGGGGGATGGAGAGCTGACCAGTGTCCGTGGATCGCAGGGACCGTGACTGAGTGTAGGGGTGGAGGAGGTCAGTGAGGTACTGAGGTGCCAGGGCGTGAAGGGATTTGTAGGTGAGCAGGAGGGTTTTGTAGGTGATGCAGGATTTGATGGGGAGCCAGTGGAGCTGGATGAGGATGGGGGTGATGTGCTGCCAGGGTTTGGTGCGGGTTAGAACCCTGGCAGCTGAATTTTGAACATACTGGAGCCTGTCCAGGGTTTTGCTTGGGACCCCGGACAGGACCCCGTTGCAGTAGTCCAGGCGGGAGGTGACGAAGGCGTGGATGAGGGTCTCAGCTGTGGTGTCGGAAAGTGATGGTCGGAGTCTGGAAATGTTTCGGAGGTGGAAGAAGGCGGATTTGGTGAGGGAATTTACATGGGATTGATAGGAAAGGGTGGAGTCCAGGATAACGCCCAGGTTGCGGACCTTAGGGGATGGGGAGATGGAGCAGCCGTCAATGTTGAGGGTGAGATCCCCAACCTTCCGGAGCAGGGCCTTGGGTGCCACAACCATGAGCTCGGTTTTATTGTTGTTGAGCTTGAGGAAATTAGATGTATGTTAGCCTCCACTCTTTACATTGGATGTCCCCTGGCTTAACCCTTTCACTACCACGTGTGGCAGTGAAAGGGTTAACATTCTGCATTGTCACAGTGAAAGGGTTAACCCTTTGGTAGTGTGGCAGTGAAAGGGTTAATGCGCCGAAGCCTTGAGTGCAGTTTGGATAGATTACAGATAGATTACAGATAGATTACAGATAGATTACAGATAGATTACAGATAGATTACAGATAGATTACAGATAGATTACAGATAGATTACAGATCAAAGTAATGGAGTAATGATTTTTTTTTTTATAGAGTAACTGTAATATTGTAACTGTAATATTACTGAACTTGAGGTAGTAATTTGTTACACTACCCATTATTAATTACTGTAACACGTTACATTACTGCATATAACCCATATAACTGTATGATAGCATGTACAATAATGCTGTATATACCGTATTTATTCTTACCGTATATATAAATATATCCACATCTGTCTGTATATACCTGCATGTAATCCTTTTTACATATCCGTAGATACTATAATATCTATATCTGTACATATTCCTTACCTACTCTAGTTATAGCACTGGCCAGTATGACTTACTACTACCATAGTGTCTTTATACCTATATCACTGTACATATGAATACTACAACTCTGTACATACATCTGATTAGCACTATTACGCAGCAGTACTAATTTATATATTTTATACCCTGTTTAATCACCTGTACATTGTATATTATTACTGCACGTTACTGTTACATTTGCACTCTGGTTGGATGACAAACCTCTTTTTGTTTTACTGTGCTACTGTATAATGACAATATATTTGAATCTAATCTAATCTAATCTAACTGGTTATTACAAAGTACTGTATTACTGGTGTCCTGAACTCTCTTATTTCACTCAAGACCGCGACGACGTCCTGCTGTTTTCGCCTCCATCTGCATCATAAACCTCCACCTGAAGGGGATTTGCACTAAGTTTGAGGGAAAACCTCTGAGATATCGATTTGAGTAGAGCCGTTCCCTCGTGAAAGGACCTGGGATCCTTTTTGATTGACCGCAGGACACTAATGGTCCGCTCCTCCATCTCTGCCGGCGGGGTGATTAGCGGTGGGTGTAATACCCCGGGTTCAGAGCGGTGTCACGCTGTCAGGGTGGGCTGTGGTCGCGGCGCCGGTTCATTAATCATGTCTGTCTGTCCGTCTGTCTGTTGGGAGAAGACCCCCCCCCCCACCCCTTTCTCTCTCTCTCTCTCTCTCTCCCTCTTTCTCTTGTTCTCTCTCTCCCTCTCATTATTTCTGTCTCTCCACCCCTCTCTCCTTTTGTCTTTCTCTCTCTTTATCTCACATCCGTCTCCCTTGTCTTCTCCGTGTCACCAGCGATATATCAACACGACTACAGTACGTCAGGAGACTTTATGTATAAAACAGAAAACTAGACCAGACGCTGTCGGATGACTTTAGTTGCGGCGCCATTTCATCCCCACACCCGCATTAGTGTCGCTGAGTCAAATATGAACTCAGTATGTGGCTCTCGACCAGCTCTCTATTGTAATGGTCTGTAAGTGGGTCTCGACCAGCTCTCTATTGTAATGGTCTGTAAGTGGGTCTCGACCAGCTCTCTATTGTAATGGTCTGTAAGTGGGTCTCGACCAGCTCTCTATTGTAATGGTCTGTAAGTGGGTCTCGACCAGCTCTCTATTGTAATGGTCTGTAAGTGGCTCTCGACCAGCTCTCTATTGTAATGGTCTGTAAGTGGGTCTCGACCAGCTCTCTATTGTAATGGTCTGTAAGTGGGTCTCGACCAGCTCTCTATTGTAATGGTCTGTAAGTGGGTCTCGACCAGCTCTCTATTGTAATGGTCTGTAAGTGGCTCTCGACCAGCTCTCTATTGTAATGGTCTGTAAGTGGGTCTCGACCAGCTCTCTATTGTAATGGTCTGTAAGTGGGTCTCGACCAGCTCTCTATTGTAATGGTCTGTAAGTGGGTCTCGACCAGCTCTCTATTGTAATGGTCTGTAAGTGGGTCTCGACCAGCTCTCTATTGTAATGGTCTGTACGTGGGTCTCGACCAACTCTCTATTGTAATGGTCTGTAAGTGGGTCTCGACCAGCTCTCTATTGGAATGGTCTGTAAGTGGGTCTCGACCAGCTCTCTATTGTAATGGTCTGTAAGTGGGTCTCGAC
Source organism: Notolepis coatsorum (assembly GCF_963971535.1). NCBI lineage: Eukaryota > Metazoa > Chordata > Actinopteri > Aulopiformes > Paralepididae > Notolepis > Notolepis coatsorum. Next base: position 14,721,556 of record NC_140181.1, read on the forward strand.
CAGCTCTCGATTGTAATGGTCTGTAAGTGGGTCTCGACCAGCTCTCTATTGTAATGGTCTGTAAGTGGGTCTCGACCAGCTCTCTATTGTAATGGTCTGTAAGTGGGTCTCGACCAGCTCTCTATTGTAATGGTCTGTAAGTGGGTCTCGACCAGCTCTCTATTGTAATGGTCTGTAAGTGGGTCTCGACCAGCTCTCTATTGTAATGGTCTGTAAGTGGGTCTCGACCAGCTCTCTATTGTAATGGTCTGTAAGTGGGTCTCGACCAGCTCTCTATTGTAATGGTCTGTAAGTGGGTCTCGACCAGCTCTCTATTGTAATGGTCTGTAAGTGGGTCTCGACCAGCTCTCTATTGTAATGGTCTGTAAGTGGGTCTAGACCAGCTCTCTATTGTAATGGTCTGTAAGTGGGTCTCGACCAGCTCTCTATTGTAATGGTCTGTAAGTGGGTCTCGACCAGCTCTCTATTGTAATGGTCTGTAAGTGGGTCTCGACCAGCTCTCTATTGTAATGGTCTGTAAGTGGGTCTCGACCAGCTCTCTATTATAATGGTCTGTAAGTGGGTCTCGACCAGCTCTCTATTGTAATGGTCTGTAAGTGGGTCTCGACCAGCTCTCTATTGTAATGGTCTGTAAGTGGGTCTCGACCAGCTCTCTATTGTAATGGTCTGTAAGTGGGTCTCGACCAGCTCTCTATTGTAATGGTCTGTAAGTGGGTCTCGACCAGCTCTCTATTGTAATGGTCTGTAAGTGGGTCTCGACCAGCTCTCCCTGCGACGCCTGCAGCTTAATGCAGAACGCTGCTGCGCCTCTTCTTGACCGCCACAAAGAAGCGTGACCACATCACACCGCTGCTGGTTTCCCTGCACTGGCTTCCTGTTCGCTTGAGGATTGATTATAAAATCCTGTCATCAGTTAGACCAGGGGTTCCCAAACTTTTCAGGCCGGGACCCAGAAAATAAGGCGTCAGAGAGCCGCGGCCCAATGAACATCGTCAGGCTTTTTTTTTTTCTTTTTTTTTTGCCAGGCGACCGATTTTTTAAGCCAAATATCACTTCAATCCTATTAAGTTAGTTCAAGTTAGTTATTCATTTATATGTGCTATTTATGAGAGGGCTAACTTGTTGCAAAATAATAATGATAATAATAATAGCCTTATTAAAATACTATTGTTGCTTCGGTTGTTTTCAGCGTTTTATGTGCATAATCTGTTATTTAGTTTGAAATGTTCGTTGAAATAAGTAGATTTTTCGTTTTTGTTTATTTATTAAGTTAATATAAAACCATATAGTCACATTTTAGAATACAATAGAATAGAATTTTAGAATACAACTAGAAACACTGTCCTGGCCTGCTTCTAAGTTCAGTGGCCTGAAAAAATTTAAAAAATTAATTAAATGTTTTATTTGTATTTTTTTTTATCTGCTCACGGCCCACCTTTGGGTCGCGACCCCGACTTTGGGAACCACTGAGTTAGAGCACTGAGGTCAGCGAATGAGGTACCTTTTAGATGTCCCAAAGTCTAAAGGCTAAAGACTAAAGGTCAGTTAGAGCACTGAGGTCATCGAATGACTGAGGTACTTTTAGATGTCCCAAGGTCTAAAGGTGACCAAGCCTCTGCGAGCGCCGCCCCCAAGCTGTGGAATAGTCTGCCACTACAAACCCAGTCTGCCCCCAAGCTGTGGAATAGTCTGCCACTACAGACCCAGTCTGCCCAGACCATAGAGATGTTTAATAGTCTGCCACTACAGACCCAGTCTGCCCAGACCATAGAGATGTTTAAGTTGCGGCTGAAAACCAACTTGTTTTCATTGGCTTTTTGAGGCTTGTTAAGCCATACATCTCTGGTCCTGTTCTGACTATTTAGTGTATTTATTCGTGTTGTATTGCATTTTATATTGTATTTTACATTTTTTAAGTTTCTTTGTACTGTGAAGGCAACTTCTGTCGGTTTGAAATGTACTCTATAATAAATAAAGGTGACATTGACCCTTGACCTTGACTTCCCCTCAAAAAAATCCCTAATTTAAGGTCCAGAATAAGCCAGCAGGCCCTGAAATTCTGTATCGTACACACGCAAATTCACAAACATATATCCAGTTCATCGTCTGATCCACTGGTTGTTTTCTTTGCCTATGTACTTAAACTAGTGCACGTCTTAGCTAAGCTACAGCCAGAGGCAGTGTTGTAGGACTCAAGTCCAGGACTGATTTTCAGGACTCGTGACTCGACTTGGACTTGAGCACTGATGACTCGGACTTGGACTTGGACTTGAGCATTGACTGCATTCGGACTCGGAAGGTGCACACGAGGACTCGGATTCGTTTTTTTTTGTAATAGGCCCTAATCATTTGGCATAAGATATTGATGGCTAGTGCATTTGTTTGGCTATTGTGTCACAAAGTAAATAAACTCCTTTTGAAATGGTGACCGCTGTATCATTTATGTTTAATGTAGACCTTTTTTTACTTGACTGCCAGAGTGGAGTGGACTCAACCTTGATGACTTGGACTCGGACAAGGACTAGGGTAATGGGGACTCGACTCGGGCTCTTCTTTGGTGACTCGGACTCGAACACTGGGGACTCAAGACTCGAGATTTAGTGACTCGACTACAACACTGGCCAGAGGATAAGTAACAAGGAGGCTTCCCCTTAAGCATACAGCTTTCATAGAACTCTTTAATAATGCTAAATAATAAATAGCTACTAATGTAAAACAGGCCAGAGCCGGCGGTTCTTCAATAATAGGCTGCTTCAGTCGCTTTACCAGTCTTTAAAAAAAAGTGAATTTTATCCAAAGCGCTCTACAATTTGTTGCTCACTTTTGACCCACTCACTCACACATTCACACACCGACGGCGGAGGCGACCATGCAAGATGCCAACCTGCTCATCCGGAACAATTAGGGGTCTTGCTCAAGGACACTTCGACATGCTGCAAGGGAGGAGCGGAAACCGAACCAGGAATCGAACCGGGAACCTTCCGATTACCAGACGATCACTCTACCTCCTGCCCCATAGTCTGTAGCCTAGTAGCTGGTGAGGAAGGCTAGCTCTGTGGTGAGTCAAACTGAACAAGCTGATGAGGAAGGCTAGCTCTGTAGTGAGTCAAACTGAACAAGCTGGTGAGGAAGGCTAGCTCTGTAGTGAGTCAAACTGAACAAGCTGATGAGGAAGGCTAGCTCTGTAGTGAGTCAAACTGAACAAGCTGATGAGGAAGGCTAGCTCTGTAGTGAGTCAAACTGAACAAGCTGGTGAGGAAGGCTAGCTCTGTGGTGAGTCAAACTGAACAAGCTGGTGAGGAAGGCTAGCTCTGTGGTGAGTCAAACTGAACAAGCTGGTGAGGAAGGCTAGCTCTGTGGTGAGTCAAACTGAACAAGCTGGTGAGGAAGGCTAGCTCTGTGGTGAGTCAAACTGAACAAGCTGGTGAGGAAGGCTAGCTCTGTGGTGAGTCAAACTGAACAAGCTGGTGAGGAAGGCTAGCTCTGTAGTGAGTCAAACTGAACAAGCTGGTGAGGAAGGCTATAGCTCTCTGGTGAGTCAAACTGAACAAGCTGGTGAGGAAGGCTAGCTCTGTGGTGAGTCAAACTGAACAAGCTGGTGAGGAAGGCTAGCTCTGTGGTGAGTCAAACTGAACAAGCTGGTGAGGAAGGCTAGCTCTGTGGTGAGTCAAACTGAACAAGCTGGTGAGGAAGGCTAGCTCTGTGGTGAGTCAAACTGAACAAGCTGGTGAGGAAGGCTAGCTCTGTGGTGAGTCAAACTGAACAAGCTGGTGAGGAAGGCTAGCTCTGTAGTGAGTCAAACTGAACAAGCTGGTGAGGAAGGCTAGCTCTCTGGTGAGTCAAACTGAACAAGCTGGTGAGGAAGGCTAGCTCTCTGGTGAGTCAAACTGAACAAGCTGGTGAGGAAGGCTAGCTCTCTGGTGAGTCAAACTGAACAAGCTGGTGAGGAAGGCTAGCTCTCTGGTGAGTCAAACTGAACAAGCTGGTGAGGAAGGCTAGCTCTCTGGTGAGTCAAACTGAACAAGCTGATGAGGAAGGCTAGCTCTGTGGTGAGTCAAACTGAACAAGCTGGTGAGGAAGGCTAGCTCTGTGGTGAGTCAAACTGAACAAGCTGGTGAGGAAGTTTTATTTCCGGTTGCCGACCGACCCTGCCGATTTAGGTGCGACCCAATATATATAGTTTAAAAAAATATATATATATATTTTTTTAAATAAAAAAAAAAATCCCTTTTTTTCTTTTCTTTTTTTTTTAATAAAGTTTCATATAAATCTTAGTCAAACCTTTAGTATTATGGATATTAAACATGCTGGCAGAGTACATGCATCCATGTTGTCGTGAACATTTTAATTAAATAAAGAAATTCCCTATCCATATAGTCGCTGTGGGAAAGAATAAATAAAAAATAAAATAAAATAAATTCCCTACCTACCCATGGCCTTAACTAACAACCAACAGGAAACAAACAATATTTTTTGTTACGCCTTATGAGGAGCTATCAAAGAAGAGGAGCACGTCCGTCCCCCGCCAGTAGAGTGATCCTTAGAGTCCTTTCTTAGCACAATCCATGCTGTTCTTCATACTGGAGACACACTGTGCTGGCAGATTAGCCACAGAACTAATGCAAAGTCACTGCCACCACGCTCCAGTCTGTGAAGGCCCTGATACAAACAGACCTACTCCACAGAGCAGCCAAAGTGAGTTTTGACATTCATTTCAGTGCTTTTGCAAACTGGAGCGTGGCCGCACATCGCCTTGGCATTGGTTTTGTTGTGGATAACTATCCGGGGCTGTGGGTATATCTAGTGTTAAGAATAGCATGCAGAGAAAGAATTCTCAACATACCAATTAACATAAGTAACGCAGTTATACTATATCTAAAATGGTCAATAGACTGCATTTTATTATATAACAGCTTTTATCCAAAGCACTTTACAATTGATGTAAAATGTATTTAGGACACTTTGACGCGCTGCCCCTGAGGAGCGGGAATCAAACCGGGAACCTGTACCAGACGACCGCTTTATCTCCTGAACCACTGCTGTAGGGCTTTTTCCCCTCTTATAGTTGCTTCATCGGTCACTTTGCTCTCATAGTCAACCCAGACTTTGTTAGTCAATCAGTTTCCTGAATGATCGAGTCACTTCCCCAAAAATCATAAGCAGCACATCTAGTAGTCTGGCCGCCTCAGACCCACTCCTATCCTGGGGGGGGTCATCAGAGAGAAGCAAGCTATTCTCAGTCCTCGCTCCACAACGGTGGAATGAACCTCCCATCACAGTCAGGACAGCAGAAACCACCACAGACAGGACAGCAGAAACCACCACAGTCAGGACAGCAGAAACCACCACAGTCAGGACAGCAGAAACCACCACAGTCAGGACAGCAGAAACCACCACAGTCAGGACAGCAGAAACCACCACAGTCAGGACAGACAGCTGAAACCATCACAGTCAGGACAGACAGCTGAAACCATCACAGTCAGGACAGAGAGCTGGAACCACCACAGTCAGGACAGACAGCTGAAACCACCACAGTCGGGACAGCTGAAACCACCACAGTCAGGACAGACAGCTGAAACCATCACAGTCAGGACAGACAGATGAAACCATCACAGTCAGGACAGCTGAAACCATCACAGTCAGGACAGACAGCTGAAACCATCACAGTCAGGACAGACAGCTGAAACCAGCACAGTCAGGACAGACAGCTGAAACCATCACAGTCAGGACAGACAGCTGAAACCAGCACAGTCAGGACAGACAGCTGAAACCATCACAGTCAGGACAGACAGCTGAAACCATCACAGTCAGGACAGACAGCTGAAACCATCACAGTCAGGACAGACAGATGAAACCACCACAGTCAGGACAGCTGAAACCACCACAGTCAGGACAGCTGAAACCATCACAGTCAGGACAGACAGATGAAACCATCACAGTCAGGACAGCAGAAACCATCACAGTCAGGACAGCTGAAACCATCACAGTCAGGACAGCAGAAACCACCACAGTCAGGACAGACAGCAGAAACCACCACAGTCAGGACAGACAGCAGAAACCACCACAGTCAGGACAGACAGCTGAAACCACCACAGTCAGGACAGACAGATGAAACCATCACAGTCAGGACAGCTGAAACCATCACAGTCAGGACAGCAGAAACCACCACAGTCAGGACAGATGAAATGCGCCAAATTTTACGCCATCAACTAAAAACACACCTCTTCAATAAATATTAATAATCAATATATCTACCTTGCCTATATTATTACCTACTATGCTAATATGTCTACTACCTACTATGCTAATATGTCTATACTACTATCTACTATGCTAATATGTTTATACTACTACCTACTATGTTAATATGTCTATTACTCTACGTACTATGCCAATATGTCTATATTACTACCTACTATGCTATGTCTCTATACTATACACTCAAGACTGTAGCGCTCCAGTCCGACCCTCTCGTCTGACCTGTAGTGTCCATAGATTCGTAGCTAAATCTCGTCAGTGAAGACGAAGCGTGTTGATTTGTTTGGGTACACGGGCAGCAGGCTCTAGGCTACTATTTCACTTTGCCATGACAGTGCAGGAAACTCTGCCCGTGACGGATCTGTCCACACTGGGCTTTGCGACAATCTGGAGAGCTGTGAGAAATTTCACATGACATGGAGAAGCCATGAAGACGTCTCTGAGGCCTAAATCCCCCAGACATGGAAATCCTGTGCACCTCACAGATAAGCTTCAAATTCAACTTAGTGGACACTCACCGTTACACATGGCTTTGGTGGAGAGTTTTTATTTATTTAATAAAGAGAGCTCATGGCGGCTGGGTGGCGCAGCGGTCTAAGCGCTCGGTGAGACACCGGTATCGAATCCGGCTTGGGCCCGGCCGTCATACTGACTCAATTGGCAGAGTCAGCGGGAGGAGAGTCGATGGGTGGTAATCTGGTTGTTGTATAAACAGCGACTCCTACAGGTCGGTCAGGGCGCCTGCACAGCAAGGACAGGAGATGTCAAGGGTATAGTGTGAGCCTCCCACACATTACACCTCGCCAATGAGAGTCCGCGCTGGCAGGTGAAAAGAAGTGGCTGGCTGACTCCGCATGTATCGGA